>NW_010252150.1:0-24627 GCF_000690775.1 Eurypyga helias | reverse complement strand
CCGCACGCACGGCGGGGCTCTTCCCGGGGTCCGCAGAGCGTCTCTTGCAGGATCCTCACAGGCGCTCATCAGCCTCTGCAGGAAATCACGAGGGGAATTATTAGGGAAAGGCACTGAAAGGAGGTTTTCCAGCCCCACGGAGGAAAAGGGCCAGTGCTGGCACAGAGCCCAGAAAGGCACCCGGAGCAGGGATAGTGCCGACATCCCTCCAGCAGCCTTAGCAGAACCCTGCGCATCACCTGGGCCCACAGCTGAAAACAGGACCCGCACCTCCTTTTCGACTGCCAACATCTGGTTTGTGCCAACTTCGGGCCGAGATGAATGGAAGGAAATGTTTAAAACAAGGCACAGGCTGCAAGGCAGATGTGAGGTCAAGAATCCCGTGCGGGACGGATCGAGCAGCCCCTTCAAACATCTCATGAGCAGCGTGACAGCCGACAGCAGCCCGGCACTCCAGCAGCACCCAAGGGCACCGTCTTCCATGCAAGGTTTCCCAGCTCCAGAGTCCCAGGATAGAGGGAGACACTGATCCATCTGAGCTCTCGGGCAGGCCGTGGGTTTACCCAGCTGCTCCGGCATGGAACTCGTGTGCCAGTGGGGTACGGGTGGCACTAGAGGGATGGGGAAAGGAAGAAAAGGGTTTGGTCTCCCTAACAGAGGAAAACCCCTCATTAGCAGCATGAATTAAAAGAAAATAATCACCATAGAACAATCTTTAAAGTATTTATTATGCAGAACATAGAATATATTTGAATGGATTTTTCTCCCAAGCAGTTTTTTTCTCAATTGTTTTTTCAAACATGCATTGTTGTTACCTTTTGAAAGCCAATGTACCATCCATTTACCCTTTCCCTGCCCACAAAGCATCCAACTTCATGTTAATCCTGAGTGTAAAAAAAATTAGACATCTGGCATAAAATATTTTGGGGGGAAGCCCATTTAAAAATTTTTATCTAAAATGTCTTATCTACAAGAAAATCCAATATATATGTACATTATAGCAACACAGAGGCATAAGAATACAGTGCAATTTCGGACGAAGTGCTGTGACTTGGTAATTCTGCCCAGGGCTTACGGAAGTGTGGGCCACCATTGGCTTTGGGGCTGCTAGCCTAAAGCCTCAGGCTCCAGTGTTCCTCTGATCCCTCTCAAAATGGTCTGAAGTTAGTAATATTGGAAGGCAGGAGATGCATTTAGCTTAACATGCCATTAGGGGGTAGCAGAAATACTGTCAAACAGGATGAGATTTGGCCAAAAAAAAAACCCAAAACCCACCCAAACCAGAATGCTTCCCAACAGTGAGATGGTTTGGAGCATGCTTCACGTCAGCACGGGTGCCAAGGGCACCAGCCCTGGGCATATTCAAGCGAGATGCGTTCACCTACCGTCGAGGAAATTCATTCGCTAGCTGCCACTGCTCCGCAAGTCCCTGCCCCTGCCAGTGATTCTCCTGCTGTGAGCAGCCCAGAACACGCTACCCCTTCTTGCTACGCAGGAACATCGGTGCACAGAACTGCACTACTTTTGGCCTTCACAGACACCCCTCCTGCTCCCTAAACAGCTGCCAGCCAGGGTCAAACACAAACTGAGTTGGACCTCTCCCTCCCAAGAAAACAGCAGTACGCATTGCTGAACTAAGAGCACGCCATATTTTTCCATGGGTTAAAATCCACTGCACTCTTCAAGATCAGTTTTAATTTCAATGCTTCATACCAAGAATCACAGTTTAAGGCCTTCAACACACACTACAGTTGTCATCTGCTTCACCCAGCCCCTCCTGGGGACATCTGCACCAAACGCTCTCTTTTTTGTGAAAGACGAAGCCCGGTACTTCACACCAACACTGCATGGCTGTGCTCTAGCTTCACGTCCCAGCCCTCCAAGGGGTGAACAGCCGCAAGGCTGGGGACGTTTACAGGAATACAAACCATCAGTGGCATCTGAGCGTTTTGGGGGTTTTGTTTCTTTCTTTTAAAACCACGTCCAAGTTACCCAGGTCAAATGGCTGGTGCTTTTCCCAGACAGTGGCCCAATGCCAGCTGGGTGCCAGCGCTGAAGCTGGCGATGCACGCGCCGAGGGGTCACATTGGGCACGCCCAGACAGCTCAGTGCCTGGCGAGTTGGTACCCACGCCTGTTCTAACACCTCCGATCCGTGCAGAAGCTGCCACCCACACAGATCCCAGCACGCTTGACACTTTCACAGGTGGAGTGTAAACTGTGGCAATAACATATATAAACTGTACATAGGAACTGTACGCAGTCTGACTGAGCACTGTACGTTGGGATGAACCTCCCCAAGTTTCCTTCTCTGTGATGCAGCGAGGGAGCTCATGCACAGCGCTCCAGCTCCAACGCTGCAAAGTGTTCTCTCAGATGAAAGGGAGAGCTCATGCTCACGGCTTTCCCCCAACCTTTCCCAGGATCTGCTTGAACGGATATCATGGTTTCTGGAGGAGCAAACAGCTGCAAGCCACATACTTTTCAGAGGTAAATTAAAATTTGCACACAAGGTGAGGAAGTATTTACTTGGTGTGGAGAAGTTCTAGAGGAGTGTCCCTTTGGGCATCAAGAGTTGCATTCCTGTCTTAGGGATGCTTGTTCAAGTACACATGACAGATGACTGTACAGCTGAGAATAAGTGATGATTGACTGCCCCTTTTCCCCACTCTGCTGTATCGGTCCTTCATCCACACAGCACAGGGCTGGGTCCCTGGTTTCTCAGGTACACCTCCCTTTCCTGCTCTGTGCCGAAGTGCAGCTGACAGCGGGTACCACTGCTGCACTCTTCAAGGAAACAGCAAGAGGAGGATGGATAAAGCAATTCCTTCACTGAACGACTTCATCACAGCAAGATGTTCGGTCAATTCAGTCCTGAGTCTTGGCCTAAAGCAGAAGCGTGCTACACCCGTAACCTAAGAACCAGAACAGCTCTAAGGATGCTACTCAGAAGGGAAAAAATACAGAAACTAAACAATAGTTAAATACACCATATACACAGATACTATACAAAAGTTTGTGTCTTGTGTAAAACCAAAAACCAAACAAACCCTAATTATTTTGAAACAAAAAACCTTGGTGGCTTCTCTGCCAAAGAACTAAAGAAAAATCATGAATCAGGCTCCCTAAGACAAAGGTCTGCTTGGGAAGGCCAGTTTGTAACAAGAAGCAGATCTCCCACTCTTCGCTGATGCTCGGTAATAGCAGCATCTCAATTTTCTTAAAAGAATATGGCCATCAGCCTTGAAAACGTTAATGGTTCTAAACTCTTCTCTCAGCAGAGGCAAAAATCTTGTTTGCTGAGTTCTTTGGAGATGCACTGGGAAAGTAACTATTGTATATTTACAAGTAAGTTTAGCCAATGTACAGTACAGGGGAAAATCCTTTGTTCCGAAGCAGCCTTCATTTTCTTTTGAATTTTGCATCTCTTAAGAAATACCAGGAGTCATTTTCAATTAGAATGTCTCAGAAAAGTTGGCAGGGACTGGAGTCTATTTCTTAAGCAGCTTTTCTTCCTTTGTGATCTCTCAAGATTGGTTCTTTCATTCACTTCTACTGCCAGGACAAAGAGGAGACCGATTTCTGGTCAGGACATAAATATCAAAGCAGCAATCCATCCTACGCATACCGTGACAGCATACATGCTGTAGGCTTGCCTAGTGCAGACCGGTCGTGGTCTGCTCCTTTGGTTGCGGAAGAGTCTTTTAGTAGATGTGAAAAGATTTTCCTGGCTTTCATGAATTACTGGCTTAAACGTGTGAAATCTTGGACTTGTAACTTCTTTTTCTGAAGGAGTTTCGACAGGTACCAGACTTCGGCAAAACAGGTTCCCTTGAATAAAAGGCCTCCTGGCAGGGTGTGGAGGGGGGCTGGGGGGCAGTCACTTCCCAGAAGGGATATGGCAGGGCTGAAATGTAACCAAGCAGCTTGCAAATGCTACCAACTGCCTGAATGCTTTCTGAAATGTCTTTACAACCCAGAATTCAAAGTCACATGCAGACGGTGTGACAGAGAAGTTCGTAAACGGCAGAAGTTCAGCACGAACAGAATTTCCTCAGCAAGTGCAACTGGCATCCCAATGGGGAACCAGTGATTTTCAAACACTTAAAATTGCAGAAGTGTTACACAGGAGTTATCTGAATTACTGAGATTTATCCAGATGTTTTTCTCGCTTCCGAAGACAAGCTGCCCTAAAACTGAATCCCACAAACAAGATTAAGACTTGAGACTTGCAGAATCTACAATAACCCACTTCTAACTAATACACCAGTTTTGAAACTGACTTGAGTACACGGCAGACAAGCACGCTGTACATCTGGGAATGCTCAAAACAGCTCCCTGCTGACCCATGCCTACACCTTCCAGTTGGTCGGTTTTGTCTGATCTATTCCACCATCAAGTCAACAGGACCAGGGCTGGAGTCAGGGCTTCCGGCACTAACTTCTTCTTGTTCCCTACTACAATCCAGAAAAAACCAAACACACAAAACCACACACCACCAAAAAAACCACCCCACAACAATTCTTTGAGGTAAAGCTTCTTGGAAGTCAGAAAGCAGGTCACCTGCTGGAATGTTAGTGCTAGTCCTGGGCAGAACGCCGGTGAGGAAGTTAGCTCATGTAATTGCAGTTCACTCACTCCGTGGCTGAACAAGTGAGACTACAGCTACCAAAGTTGCACATACAGGTCACAGACTCCTCAAGAGTGCGCACATATTTCGCTCCAGAAGGCAAGCAAATCAACATTAGTGAACTAAGACGGAAACAGTTATCTGGACCTATTTTGAAACAGCCAATTTTAGCTCTTATCATCATTAAATTTCTGAAAAGCAGTGGTAAAACACCGAATCAGTGTTCTGAAGTTCTGTCACACTGAAGCTGAACAAGTTCTATAGTACATGAAGACAGATATTCTATAAAATAGAAGCCAGTTCTACTTTGAGTCACCAGATGTATCTGCAGCACTGCTTGGTTCTAGTGACGAAAGCATTGCTTCCCCAGTAGTTGCTGAGTGAACACAAAAGAACTTTAAAAAATTATTCATTTTTCTTGCACCACCAGGCAAATAGCTTCGAGCTGCACTCTACTTTAGCATTACGATGAAGAATCTGTAAAAAAACTCCAGTCACCTGCAAAAAGCATCATTATAACTCAAACTGAAGAGCTGCCCCAGCCCAACTGACATAATGTTAAAGCTTCACGATCTTTGCAGAAACATGTCCAAGGTATAAAATACAAGAACAAACTATACTGCAACTGACACCCTGTTATAAAATTTTTGGTACCTCTTCGATGAACCATTCTCTTCACAAAGAATTCAAGACGCAATGACTACGTAGCAGACCACCCCTAAGGCATGCCAGAGCAAAGGTGTCTATTTGAAACTTGGATCAAAGATAGCGTGGAACCTGCAAACAGATTCCAAACAGCAACTGGCTCAGTGAACATCCATTTGATCTCACAGTAACAGAAATGCAAAAGAATAAAGATCTCAAACTAAATGCAATTGTGAGGACATTCCCTCTTCAGGGAAGGCCTACGGACATGCAGCTGCCGACTAAGACTTCATCGGCAAGTCGAAATGTAATGTATGATAACGAGACCCAAGCTGCCTGTACTCTTTGCATAAGCACCTTTGCAACCAGACCAATGCAGAACACCTCAGATATGACAAAACGCAGTGAATTAGCACGGCAAAGGGTAGCAATCAGTCTTTCACAGACCTGCATGACATAAGCAGGTCTCCTAATAGTCATCCATTGTATAGGCTCACTTATTGAGAGGTTCTGGTCTTAACGAGAAGCCAAGGCTTGCTATGGTTTACTTAATCCCAAGAGCACCCTTCTAGAACTTATCAGTGACTTGTCATGGTTTTATGATCATTCTGAAGCCAGAGATATTAACTTGAAGCCGAGGAGGCAACACACACTAAACCACCTTCATCTTGTTTTGAACAGAAGTATGTCAGAAGGAAGACAAAACACAGCCCATTAAAAAAATGAACCAAACCCCTCTCCATCACTTACCCTGTAACAAGAGGACAATTAGTGTCAAAAGCAGGAGACAATCTGGTATCCATACTGGGAAGAAAAAGAGGCTAGAGTCCCAGATGTCCTCTGTCTGTGGCTTACAAAACTAAATAATGTTTGGGAACAATGGTCCTGTCACTGACATGTCAACAACACATTTGTTTTAAAAAAGCTAAATTCAAGTTTTAAACACAAGTAACTGCAAAAGAAATTAAAAAAAAAAAAAACCAAAACAAAACACAAAACCCAAAAAATCCCCAATAACTTTGGTTGATTATCCATCTTGTTAAATATGTCAAAGTTAGCAATCAACAGTTTCTCTAGGAAGTCTCCAAGAACAGACAGGTCAGCTCACTCCTTACTGGAAAGGTCAGGCACCTGGCAGTGACACTGGAAATGCTGCCATGCCAGCGTCACACATGCTCACAACATCTCAGCCAGCATTTAGGAAGCTAATGGTGTGTACAAAGTCTGAGCTGACTAGCCACAGCCAACTTGGGTTGCTGTGAACTCATTGAGACAAATAAATAAGAACAGCAACAAGAAAAAATAAAGCCAAGCACCTCTAGGGCCAGACCCTGAAGACACAGGAATCAAAGCTTTTTTTTTTCCTCTCCTCTCCCTATTTACAAAATGCCATTTAGAGCTGATGTGGCCACTTCAGTATTGTGAGGAAATGTCTTGTATGCTAAGCAGTCATAAGTGTGTTGTTCGTGGAAGTGGTGGCCTGCATGCCACGGAGTGTCCCACGGGGCGTCTCCCTCCCACCAAGGCACACGGAGGGAGTTCAGTCTTCTGTCTCTTCATACGTTGTCTCATCAAACGGCCGGTCCAAGAGAGGCACTAACCGGTGACGAGAATATTTCAGTTGCAAAAGGTCCCCAACTTCACTGATTTCTTTTAAAGCCTGAGAAAAAGACCACAGTAGATCAGCAGGGGAGACCGATACAAGCAAAGTATCAGCACGTCTTCCTTTTTGCATGCCTGCACACTACGCTGACAGCCATTTTACTTAAGTAAGACTTTACTGTGCTACAAGTCTGTAGCTTCAGAGGTGCATAGGATTTGGCTTTGATTTTAGCACTCAGAAGCCTTTAGACCAAGTGAGCAGCACTGGTCACTTAACCCAGAGTGATGCGGCATCCACCTGATGACTACACTTCCAAGGCAGGATTATAACATCCAGAAATACTAACTCAAATTTCAGAGTCATCCACAAAAGAAAAACAGAAAGCCACGACTATTCATAAGACAGAAAAATCAAGAACAATGTTCCTCACTTCCTGGAGGTAATAAAGCTGAAGCGGAAAAAAAATGTACATGGAGGTTTGACTCCTCTTTACGTATCATTCAGTATGAAAACAACATGTGTTTTACATACAATCTCTGACCTACTTTTTTTTTTTTAAACTGCAAGATAGCAACATGTAAACTGCAATGCTGTGCTAACAAGTTCTACTGATGCGTTTGTTACGTCTACATCTGGTCAATTTGCCTTCTCTATGTACAACTAGCGATGCAAGCTCTGTATCATAAGCAACGTGGCATGGGAGACTTTAGCCAGCCAATCCAAGGAATGAGGAAAAAAAAAAAAAGTTATTCTGGGTATGATCTCTAGCATTTTCTCAGGCAACTGATGGCCAGAACACGGCTGGTGAGCTAACAAAACCTTTTGCAGTTTTGATGTGAATGCAAGTGTTATGAAGTTCAGAGATCAAACATCTGCTAGCACAAGAAACGAGGAAAGTCCCGGCTTAGTTAATCATACCTTCTTTACGTTACAATCTCTTTGATAAGACAGTGGTTCACAATAGAGCTTGTTAAAAGCCAAGCCCTAAACTTAACTTATTTCCTTACAGAACACTCCTGGAGCAAGGTACAACATAAACCAGTTACTGCAGACAAATCTGCAACAGTACGTGATGCTAATTATCTCATATAGGCAAGTCACAAAGAAATGAGTTTGGAAGATGACTTCCAGGTCCCATGTGATTTCTGAACCCAAAAGGTTCTCATTATGCACTCCCCTGAATTGTAACTTTATTCAAATAGGTACATTCAGCATTCCTTCGGAATGCCGCCGACTCAACATTAATGCTCCAACGTGAACGTGCTCTGGGTCAAACGCCTGTCTCTTGAGAACAGTTGGCAGACGGGGGTTAATATCCCTACATGCTTTTCCTTCCTGGATGGATAGTTCAAGTTTTTTTTTCTTTAAACAATGGCCCCTCATGCTTGTTGTATCTGGCAGTAAGAAACTCTTCACTCCAAAATATGGGGGAACGACAAACCCAGAAGTTTGGACCTCAGTAAAAACAAAACCAAACCAAAACACAAGCATGGGCACAGTTTGCCAGAGCTTTAGGTAAAGATCCCATATGGAAACAATTTAAGGTTGAATTTCTGTTGAAAGAGTCTGTTAACTGTTATTCTTGAATGCAGATTTAGGATTTTATTAATTTAAAACAAAAAGGAGCGTGTGACCAGCAAAGACTACAAAGGAAATGGCATTGGTGAACTCTGACTTCAGGAGAGTGTAATATATTTTTCATCACTGAAAAGAAAGCACCAGCCCACAGGGATGCAGGTTATGAGGGACTTCACTCTGATCCCGAGCCAAATATTTTCAGGCAAGGAAGTTTTATTTACATAAAACGGTTAAAATTGTAACTGAGAACTATTCCCCACCATGCAGGTTTATTTAATAAGAGCAAGGAAACATTACAAATACCAGCATTTATAAGACAAGCTTCTCTTCCTTGTGCCAAACCTGGACACATTTTGTTTAGAAAAAAATGCTGCAACAGCCCTAGCTAGCATCCATTCACACACAGATGGGCTACCAAGTTCTCTCTGTCACAGACTTGAAGCCCTCCACCAGCTCTCTCCAAGTCTATTCATTTCAGTTCCTTTTCCTCCTGGATACGGTCGCCATAGTTCAGCAGAGGGATCAGATCTGAGGGCTGCCTTAATGATCGTCTGCCTGACATCAATCCCCTCTCACTGCATCACCAGAAAACACAACAGTCACTGACACAAAGACTTGCTCCTTATTAATTCCTCTCGCCAATGTTTTGGGTTCAGAGCATGCAGCTGTTTTGAACCTCCAAGTAGATTACACTAACTTGGAACAAAGCCTCCACACGCTGAACTAAATGAGGTTTTCTTCATTCACCTCAAAATTCACACCTCATTTTGTCCTGGACTAATTTTCTTAGGCAGAAAAGCCCTATGACATTAAGCTTTTCCTCAATTTAGAACATTTAGCACCTACAGAGGTACCTTAGAAATGAGTTGTTAGAGTTAAATGCACAGAACTTGAAACATTTTCTGGAAAGCAGAAATACTTGTAAGCGAACTGACAGGAAAAGAGCTTTTTTTAAGCAGAGTCATAAAAGTTACAGATTGGTTTTGGAAGAGAGCAAGTATGGTACTTACACAGAGGCTGCAAAAGCAGCTTGTATGGTAAAGAGTCCAGCTAGTCATGGAGAGAGAAGACCCAGAATCTAACCACATCAAGGCTGCGTGGTTGCTCAGGTAACGCCAGCACGTCAAGTTTGCAGTTTCAGCTGTTTGCGGCAATATGATTTCAGAGACTTCAGTTTTCTTCCTTTTCCTTCCTCCTACCTCCTCTCCGTTCATCCCCCCATGTGCAGAAGTTCCTGCTCCCTCATTTGTGTCAATGCACTCTGTCCTGTTACCAGAGTAACAGCCAAGTCTGCAATACTATTTATTTTATACAGGGGGAAAGGAAGGGAAGGAGAGGGCCTTCTCCCAACACACGGTTTTTATTCTGAACAGAAACAACTGAATTGGGATAGTTATGGGAAGAATAGCAGGACAAGTAGCTGGGAAGGAACTCCTTAAGCAGTCTGCTGTTGGAGTGTCAGGGCAGAATCTCTCAGGTCTTACAGGGAGGAAACAATTCAGAAGCAGCAAGTGCAATGCTACAGATAGGCAGCAGGTTGTGTAACTGATAGAGTGACACTGAGTATACGTTTCCAAGCTGCACACAGCACTGCATTAACATCTGTTTTTAACAAAACTGAAGAGAGAGTGCCATTTTCAGTTGCTGATTTGAAAGTTCTGTGGCAGTGAAGTGTGAAAAGTTTGATTTATTTTTTTTTTGGCAAGACATTAGTAAATATCCGTTTGTATGTCCCATTTGCTCTTCATGTATTGAAGTGTTACCACCTGATCATACAGGGATACTGGGCATGAATTCCCCTTCCTAACTCCATGCCAACTACTTCCAATCACCTTCTTGTCCACAAAATGTTTGACAGTAGTTTCAAAGTTTTTTTTCCTTCCATCATCTTCCCAAGGATCAAAGTGAGGCTTTTCAACCTGCAGTTCCTCAGATTGCACTTCTTGCCCTTCTAGAAGTGAGTGGTGACATTTGCTTTCTTCAAATACTCAGCAATCTCCCCCAGTCACCATGACCTTCCAAACACGATAATCAAGAGTGGACTTGCGGTGACAGCCAGCTCGCTCAACACTTGTGGGTGCATCCCATCAGGTCCCATGGACTTCACTATGTTCAGTTTAAGCGTTCCCTTATTTGATCCTCTTTCACAACAAGGGTAAGTTTTAACTGCTCTGTATTTTTCTGCTGAACTCACAGGCCCAGGATCCCCGAGGGCAAGTGTCATCAGTAAAGACAGAGGCAACAAAGGCACTGAGTTCCCTTGGCCTCATAAAAGTGACATTTGTCACCTGATTTCCATGCCATTCAGCAGCAGCCCTTCTGCATGTTCTCTGCTCTTCCTTTTGCGGCTAATATCCCCCCAAAAAGCACTGCCTGCTCTATTTCATGTCCTTTGACAAACTCGGCTCCAGGTGGTCTTTGGCTTTCCTGACCCCATCCCTGCATGCTCAGGACTGGGTCACCTGTCCCTGCTCGCACCCTTGTACGCTTCAATTTTATGGTTTCGTTGATCCATGCAGGCTTCCCACTACATCTGCTCTCCTGTAAGTCAGGATGTACCATTCTTTGGGAGTTGGGAAAAACAAACAAACAAAAAAATCAACCAGGTGTCCTGGATACCACCTCTCTTCAGGACTGTATCCCATGGGATTCTTCCAAGCTGGTCCCTGAACAGGACACTCTACTCTCCTGAAGTCCAAAGTCGTAACTCAGCTTAGGTTCTGAGTCAAAGAATAGCAAAGTGGGGGAAAAAAAAATACAACGGAGAACTCTGACAGAGATTAAGATAGCCCATGTATATGTCGAAAGAAGACTGTTCAGAGGACTTAAAAATAAATGTAGTTACCACACCAAAACGTGTAAGGATAGTCAGGCTTATTAGTGTAATCTTCTATTAGTCAGAGAGTAACTTCCATCCTTCATTTCCAAGGCAGCTTCTCCTAACTGTGATGCTGGAACACATTTAGTGCAGACACGAATCAGGCAGGCATTGCACCATGTATTGACTCATTTCAGATCAGACAGGATCATTTGTGATACAGTGCTCTGAAGCTGTAAACAACAACTGGAATAGTAATCTTTAGAATAAAAATTCTCCCTGGTAATCCTGTGCTGAGGTTTGCACTTGCTTTTGAGAAGAATATAGATGTTTTGGAGGTTCTCAGCCTTTTTCCCTTACCTTCTGTATCTAGGGTCAGAAGCAGCATAATTTTTTCCTTTTAAAAGATTCAGTGGAATGTAGAGCCTCTTAAGAGGGGAAAAGGCATTGTCTCAGAGGAATGAGACTGTCTCTCTTGCATCATTTAAGAGTCAAAGAAAGTCTCTGAGACTTACTGTAGGCAGCCATTCTGCATTGAAGCAAGGAAAGAGAGACAGAATCATTGCCAGCTCTACTACAGAAGGCTTTGAACATTAGGTTCAAATAGTTTGTGTACCAAACATTGAACCAGTCTACAAAGAACAGACCACTGTTGTAGCTGTTTACAGAAGGCACGAGCAAAAGGAAGACAAGATGAGACACTTACCGTATCAAGCATCTCTCTGGTATGAGCTGCAGACAAACAGAATCTGGCTCTGGACTCGATGATGGAGGTAGCAGGGAAGCCCACAACCACAACACCAATGTTCCGCTTCAGCATCTCGCGCCCAAACGCACTGCCGGAGAGAACAAGATCATCAGAATGATACCAGAAGAGGCAACGCAGCAGCAGCATGAAGGTCTCCATGTGTTAACCCATAACGGCTGTTGTTGGAGTAAGCCTGTAAAACCACAATTTGGAGTTTCCAGTGCTTTCTTTTCGAGGCAGAATGCTTGTTCTCAAAAGCCTTTTTTAATTCAATCCCAAGGTGGTCCTCCTCAAAAGGTTTCACTGTATTAAGTTCTAACAAAGCTGAAAGATTATATGTAGGAGAGGTTAGTCTTTTAGCAGTCTGTTTCTAAATGGATTTGTAACCTAAGCCTGGAAATCTAGCAATAGGAAACAGGGATTTTGGCTCAGAAGTTTAGCTATACAAGGAATCTCCCAAAGCCACAATCCCCCAAAGCAGATACTTCTGCAGTTTCAAGACGGTTTGTTCTCACCAATCTGACTAAAGTACATCACACCATCACAGAATGTACCACTCCTGAAGTGCCTACCATGGGAACCACTGAATTGCCGCAGTAAATTGGTCATCATCCAATCTGACACCACATTGTTTTTAAGGAAGGTGCAAAAACTTCATACAACTGTCACACCGTATCTTCAACAAAACAAATTCTTCTTATAGGGATTAAAGAAATTAGCACCTGTGACTTATGCCACAAGAGGCACGAAGATCTAGATCCTTTCCGTAATGGCAGTGCAATTATGGGTGTTTCTACACACCACAGGAAATGGTTAATCCTTTTTGAACTGACCTCGTCTTGAGAAGCAGCAATGAATTTAAGAGGCTTATAAACATATATAAAAATAACATCCCTTTACTAGGTTTTTAAATTTTCTGCCTTTTACTTCTGCTACAACTACTTTCCTTGTAAATAGGTGCATCCCGATACCCTTCATTTTGGATCCATTTAGTACACTCAAAGTATTTTTAAAAATAAGCTACAAGAGACAAAGAAAGGATAAAGTAGACCTGATGTAGATCCTAAGGGCCAACTTTGAGGTCTGTGTTCTTGTTCATTTTTAAGTAAGCTACTGATCTAACTGCTCAGCTAATAAATATTTCTATGAACATTTCCAGAGAAGAGATTATACTGACTGGTAGAGCGGTTGGGCAGTAGAAACAGTATGCCTCTGTATGCTGGATGGTGCACACTGCAGACCCTACAGCACCCATAAAGGTTACAGGCCTTCTGAATTCACTTGTACTGAGAAGGGTGGAGGAAGACTGTATGACTTCATGTAGAGTGACAGGTGTTCGTTCCCTCACAGGACCAGAGTGCTTAGCCAGACTGAAGCTGAACTGAGCTAAGAAGAGCATTAGAGATGTTCAGTATGGCTTAAAACAAAGTTATGCCTTCCAAATTTAAAAGTGTTGGCTCAGCACTGCATTATACATGGACACAGAAAAGCAGCTTCAAAGCCTTGACATGAGGCTTTTGTTTATGTTACAAAAATTTTCAATATACACGTTATACCCTGCTTGCAGAATTTTAGCCTTAATTACCCACACAGCAGTCCACAAGGCCATGAGCATTTATAAGTGCTATGTGTTACAGTTCTATTAGTAGCGTTAATAACAATACCTGAGCTATTAAATCCAGACCTCTTAAACCTGGGATTTATCAAATACAGGTTGTGTCCCATCACCTCCTGCCCCCTGTTTTTTCTTTTCTTAATTTTTAGAGTTCATCTGTGAAAACCTTGGCTGCTTCTGATCCAGGAGCTGGCTAAAGATCCCTCCAGTGACTTTAAATGTTAATTTCAATTCAATTTCATCTTCTCTTTAGCACCTATATACACTTCACATATAAATAAAAGGACACACCCCCCCCAATCTCTTAAAACATGGCATGTAGTGGTACAATTGCTTCCCCGAAGGGCCTTCTTGCTGCCTCAAGCTACACGCCTCAATCTTCTCAAGATCACTTATAGGAAGCTTTCATGTTTTATAAGACTCAGTAGTGATCATAAAAGCAAAAATAAAAACAGTATTTTCTTATATTTAGAAAAGTCTTAATACTCTGGTACCATCCTAGCTTTAAAGAAGACGGATGAGAAGCTATCCTGGTTAAACCTACCCAATTTTTGCTGGCATGTACAGCATCAGAGGCACAACAGGGGAATCTTCATTTCCATAGATGATAAAGCCCAACTCCTTCAGTCGTCTCCTGAAATATCTTGTGTTCTCTGCTAGCTGCTGCACACGTGCTTTCCCTAGAAAAGCAATTAAGGTAAGACCATGAACGTCACACTTGTAACTGCAACACAAGAGCTCTAAAGTACAAACTAGCAATGTACCACTTGTGCTTATGGAAGTGTTAAAATTAAATGTGATCTAGAATTCAAAGTTTCTTCCCCCTTTATGTAATCAGGAGTAATCATTCATTTTTTGACAAGGCTCTAGCTGAACAGACTAAGACAAGCACAGCCATCAAGTCCAAGTGCTCCCTAGTTTTTTCATACCGGCTTTTTAATCAAGAGGTACCTGGCAAAACAAGGCAGTTACCTGCTTTTTACACAAGATTCAAAATTTGCTCAAAATCCACTGGTAACTGCATCTTGAAGAGTTTGCTTACACTCCAAATAATTAATGGAAGCCTACTGAATCAGACGGGGCTGTTTGACACGTTTTATCCTGCTTGTCTGTATTAATGGAAATTACTACTTTCCTCCTTAGATCTGCTGGCAGAATTGATCACGTGGCTGCTCCCTAACCTTTTTCAGTTAAAATGAGCTGGGTTTAAATTAAACAGATTACTTCTGATAATCCAGCTCACTCTGCATAAGCAGCAGCAACAATTTATTGTATTTATAGTATTCAGCTAATTATGTAAGGATTTCTTTTGACATTTTTCACAATTAGTACACGGGACATTAGACAGCTAGTGTAATTTAAATATTCCAGCTATTCAGATACGCAGAGAACAACCTCTTTATTAGTTAATTCAATTCCAGCCTAGCAGAGTGTACTATGTTTCTGTATCGCCCAAGCAAAGATCCACATTATCTCCTAAGGTGTCATTATCACCTAAGCAGATGATAATGCATTTCTGATCAACTAATACTGATGTGCTTAAGAGCTGAGACTGTAAGAAGTAACATTCATAATTACTTGTCTCTGGTCCACAGAGTGCATTCCTGGATAATTGATTATTCAAACACTGTCTTCCCAGCTGGCTGATTCATATACTGAAGCATTAAATCTACAGCAGTGTGGATCTACGCCCCATAATGAAGTTGGCTGCTAGATATTAATCTCCTTCCTTTAAAGCTGGAGATAAGGTAAGGTGATTAACCAAAAGGGATGCCAGGTCTCAAAGAAACATCCAACACCCACATAGCTCCGCTCCAGGCCAGAACAAATGTAATTTTAAGAACCTATATAGTTTTTGTAGCCAAGAGTATCAGACATTCCACCCACAACCATGCAATCAAAGGCAAAATCCCATCAAAGGCAAAGCATGAGGAAAAAAAGGATGAAACCTGTTAAGTTTGCAAAACTTGGCCTATCATTAGTGGGTAAGAGCTGGTATTTTTAATAGCATTCACTGCCATTTAAGACATCTCTTCTCCTTCATTAACAGCATTATTTCTTAATCTTTTCTCCCCCAGAGTTTCTGCAGAATCTTAATTCCTCTTCCCCAAAAAGCAGTAACGTTTCAGCAAAACATAAAGGCATCTTGTGCTTATGAAACTTATTTTTCAAGCGGCTAACATCCGATCAGACTCTCCAGTGGAGATCCAGCTTTCTCTTACGTTTTCAGATTAATTATTTGGTTATTTTAAATGCTAAAGACTGCAAAGTGGAGTTAAAAAAAACCCCAACCAACCCCAAAACCCAACAGAATAAAAAATAAGCAGGGCTACTGCAAAATATTACAGATAGTGGGCCAAAGGTACTACTTGCATTTCCAATATTGACACAATCAAAACAAACACAAGTGTCCACAGCAACCTATGTGCAGAAAAAAAAAATACTACAGTACCTTCTGAGAAGGCTGCATCCACATCTCCTACACAGAAATGCACAACTTCTGACAACATTTCAAGTCAGTGATGTACAATCCCATCAAAATACACAAGATTTCACAACTGTGAGATTAGTAAGGTAATGTACAGTGCTAGACACAACTGCTGTGATCAGCCCCTCTCCCCCAACCAGGAATGCAGCTTCTCCCATACATACACTTTCTCCATGCTCGCACAGAGCTTACAGTGCTTCAAAGCAGAAGGAACTTCAGGACCTTTATAGTTTTCCCCTCTACACATTCACACCCTTTTCCAAGTTGCTGGGAGCCTTCTAGAGGCTAACGATTAAAGAGCAACCTTAATTTGTAGTCGGCAACCGCTTCACAGTCTGTCTTAATCTCTTTCCCATAAAAAGAGTTTATGATTCTAGATTTGTCCTTGTAGACTGAAGAGTGCTTTGAGATGTAAACAAGTTTCATGCACAAGTCTTTCAGTTCTCTATCAAGACATCATCACCTATTATAGCAACTGACAGCTTTTGGAAGATACTTGCCTTCTTCAGGTTTGTGGGTCTCAAAAGCCTGTCGCTTTTACTTTGCTCCAGAACCATCAGTCAATTTAATGAAATTATTACCTCTAACAACTTGTCACCATGGCTACAACATTACTAGAAGCTTGAAAACATATTCAGTGGTGCTTCTCCTTGCTACCCACTATATGTCATCACCTTCTGAAGAGAACCACTGTAGTTGTGGTGAGGGAAAGCACCAGGAATCAAACAAGAACTGGGCAAGTTCTTGTCCTCTGCTTTCCTTTCTCCCTGCATCCTGTGCAACTGCTCTCCTCTGCACTTCAACATAGCTAGTCTTCTATTCCACCGTGAAATCCTGCACTTGAGGAGTGATGCCACATGCTAATGGAACAGGGTTTGCAGTTATCACGCAACAAGCATACACCCGGTGTTCAGTTCTGTTGATGTCTGTTGCATTTTCTGGGACCAAAAACCAAGCAGTGTCCAGAAACAGCAGTGACCAGGTAGCACTGCTAATCCCACAGTGCTCCAGCATTCAGACAGGACCTCAAAATCGCTTCTCCAGCCCAAACATCTTCTGAAGCTAAGAGCTCTGCCCACATCTGCTCAACTGCAGGCCCAGAACAACTGCCAGGGCTGCAGCAATCCTTCAACAGCTGGCTTTCTTGGCAGTATGCAGCTTCATTTTCAAGACCACGCAAAAAAGGGCCAAAAAAGGCCGGCTCAAACACCACCCTGCCAATTGTTCTCACACAGGGGTTGTGCAACAATTCTGGTAACATCCTTTCATCTAGGAAACTGGAATGTGATGACTTTCAGGGAGGGAAGGAAAGGGGGAAGAAAGGGAGGATTACTGGAAGTCAGTTCTTCAAAAGGCTAGAGAACTAGAACCCCTTATCAGAGCAACTGATCTGAAGTCCCTTGTGGGTCCTGTAAATGGCTTAAACTAGCTACTGACAGACCTACACTGGGATTAGAGGATTAACTAATAACTCCTCCTTTGCTTTCATACCCTTTTGCAAGTTTGCTGATCGTAACAGGATTGCTCTTGCCATTTCCTAAAGCACTTCCTTGCTTGTAGCTGCCTGGGCATCACGTAGCCTAAAGCCCACGTGTATCCCCTAAAGTGCTGCCATTGTATCAGAAGCAGAGGTCACATGCCACCTAAAGAGAAGTACTCTCCCTTCACCACCCTCAACTCAGAGCTGTAGCTGTGTGGACTCGGCAGAGAAATAAAAAAGAACAAAGAGAAAGGCAACAATTGCCTCTGCCTGGATAGCTCAGATGGGCAGAATATTTATAGCTGACAGTTTAAAGAGGAACGAGCTTTGACTTCACATAACCTTACACCAGTCCAAGGTAACAGACAGTCACTTTAAACTGGCATCACTCATTTTCATAGTGACGTTTGTTTTACTGCACACCTTAAGTGAAGAACACACGGTACAGAGGTGCAGCCCTCCTACCCCAGATGCTAGTAACGAAGCGTGAACCCTCTCAGCAAAGCTGCTGCTGCTCGGACTGTCACTCAGAGCTCCTCTCAAACCTCTGCTCTTCAGGCACTGCCCATAAGGTGATGGTTGTTATCTACTCTACGTGGCCAAGAATGTCAGATAAATGCTT
Source organism: Eurypyga helias (assembly GCF_000690775.1). NCBI lineage: Eukaryota > Metazoa > Chordata > Aves > Eurypygiformes > Eurypygidae > Eurypyga > Eurypyga helias. The sequence continues at coordinate 6,401 of NW_010252150.1, read as the reverse complement.
TTGCATTTATACACCCTAACCTACTTAACTCTAGACTTAACACAACAGACGAGTCAGGCTTTAGAGTTTCTGCAGCAAAAGGGTTCAGTACCACCAGCTGAACCAATACATTAATGGCTGAATGACTCTAGTATTTTCACCATTCTTCCAGTGCTTAGCACACAGCTTCCACTACAAACAGCAAACTTTTGCCCACTTCTAAACAAGCTTCAAAAGATGGATTTTCTAGATCTGCACTGAGGGAGAGTATTTATTTTCTCTTACATGTTACCACATGGCATATCAAGTCTTACAAGTATAAGGCAAGCAGTAGTCTTGAAAAAATGCAGCGAGTATCTCCCTGAAAAAAAAAAATTCCAACACTCTAGAGAAAGCACTCCATCCATTATAAATCTAAAGGCACAAGATGCATATTCCCCATAACCCCAGAGGAAAGTAAATGAGTGTCTCTGCCAGGACAGATTCTCAGAGGCTGAAATAATGATTCTTCATCACTTGTGAAGTCTCTGCTTTAGAGGTCATATTGCTCAGAAAGACAGAAATTCTAGTGAAAACATTATCTAGCAGAAATTAAGATGATACTTACCATAGTTATCTGCAGGATAAGAAGGGGACTGCACATTCTACCACACCAAATGTAAACTCCTTTTGCAATGGGTTTATCAATGAGACACATGAACAGAGAAACTCACCTGTATTTCGCCTGCTGCTCTTTACATCGCAGAAGTTCATGCTTAAGCTAACAATCCAAATACTGCAAGGATTCTCAGACAACCCTTATTTGCAAAAGGCAGTTTAATAAATGCACAGCACTTGGTCAGCAATTTGCAAGGCCAGGATGAACTCAGTCATTGGGGAAAAAAAAAGAATAAAATAGAAAACCAGACATTTTCTAGAGCCGAGGTCTGTGTAACTTCCCTATTCCATCTTAAAAACCATCTCTACGAAGAACAAAGAAGCCCTAGAATTTGTGGAAGTTACTTTGCCACAAAGATCTAGTTTGTAATGTTCTTGTCACCTATTAAGGCTGATGAATAAGCTATCATAGATGTACTGGACTCAAAAGAGTATTTAGTTCAACCAGGATGTATTTGTTTTTCCCCTCTCTTGTGATCTCTAGGCAGTAATTGGTGAGCAATCACAAATCTGTCTTTCTAAACAATGCAACACTTCATCAGCAAGGTTTCTTGAGAAATAGAAGGCATGTTGCATTGTACACAAACAGACTACTGACTGACACTGAACTCCAGAGCAGCAAACCAACTTCACATGGGCAAACACACACAAGCAGGATGTTATCTGTGATACTAGGACCTGGATCTAAAACAAAGATACTTGACGCAATACAAGGGACACTATGTTTACATTTTCAATTTGTTCTTGTAAAGACTTCAAAGCAACACAGTAGGACACATCTTTAAAAATGGCTCCTGAGCAGTGAAACTGTCAGCTCTGTGCACAAGCTACAACACAGCTCTTGTTGGTCAAACACCAGTTCAGCTATGATGAAGTTACTATATATTTTTTCATTAACTAATCTTGTAGTTGTTTGACATATTACAGTTTGAATCTTGCAGTTTTAATTTAACCTCTTTTTTTGTTGTCACCATGGGCATAAGGCTAAACTGAGCCATTTCATGCCTTTATCTTACATACCAGTTGAAGGCTAACATCTTCGGTTTTAATGATTAAATGAAAAATTTATAGTAAAATAAGACTCTTAACATACATAGATTGCTAATCGGAACATGCAGAATCATTGCATTTGTGATATGTACTTACTGCCCCAATTATTCAGTCTCTCAACAGCTCAAGCTGTAACATAATGGAACGCCCTCAGTTCCAGTTTTCATTATGTGATCAATGAAATCAAAATATTTACCAGCAAAGATTTAGAAGAATTCTGTGAGAGCTTGTGAAGATGTACTCTGACGGTAGCACACTGCCCCTGATAAGACTCACTACGTATCTAACAAGTAGGTTTGGGTGGAGCATATTGAAGACTTTTTTAAAATCACTGTAAAAAGTAAGAAAGATTAGGGCAAATTCATCTTAATAACAGATCCATAAGGCATCTTCAAGATGAAAACACTCCATGAATTCTTTGCATAAGAGTTACTTTCAGTCTCTCATGCAATTTGTTTCGCATTGTTTTGCAAGCTTGTCCCATCTTACAAACTCTTGCCAGGTAGAGGTGTTGGAGGTGAGAAGCATCATACCGCCTACCAACAGATGTGCCATCCTCAATTAGTGGCAGAATCATTTCTCTTGGTAGAGCTTATTAGAGTCAAGGAAGGGAATTATCCGGCAATAAGTTAACTTTGACAAATACTACAGTTTTACTGATGTTTGCATGACCTCAGTAGGAATACTTTGCCAGGAGGGCTATCAATTTTGTAGGACTGCCTACCTGGGCAGCCTTCTTGTCGTCTCCTCTCCTGACAACCACTTTTTAATCTAATGAAACTTTTCCCTCCCCTGTAAAAATGCTTTCCCAAGACTAAACAATTTCATTTTCTGGTCTTTCTTAGAAGAAAAAAATAAAAATCAAGCTAACTAAAAGAAGGTACTTGATCAACTAAGTGCTCATGTGGATTACGGTAGCTCTGTGTGCATGTATACATGCATGTGTATGTGTGAAAGGACATCAGAGCAACAGATCTCAACCTACTTTTTCAGGAAACAATGCTGGAACACATTTTATAACCTGAGCAGTAACATCTACGGACTGTTGCTAGTTACTTAAGTAACAACTAAGCCTCTATATTCTTGTGTGGAATAAAAGGAGCTTGTGGAAAGCTTATGTTCTACAGCATCCACCATCATTCCCAAATAGCACAACCAAACTACAACCCAGTTTTATGAGAATCCTTGACCATGCAAGCTTATGAAGTTCTTTACCAGACATGTATGTAATTAAAAGCCAACCATCACTGAACACAAAAAAAAAAAAAGAAAGAGAAAAAAATCACAATCCATTATGAAGGCACAGAGAATAAAGTAATATAATCATGTCCTACTCCCCAAACAGAAGTAGCTAAACGCATCCTACACAGAAAGGATACGGACCAGGCTGCAGTCTTTCATGGTTGCTTTTCTGAGAGCACCAGCATCAATGACAGTGAAGATAAAGCACCATTTCATTCATATGCATAGAGCTTTTTCTCCATATACGTTGCAATCAATGGACCAAACAGAAGAAAATAAGCAATAATTTCTACTTCAAACTCCCTGTATTTTCAGGCATTTGGAAGTGTTTAAATCAAGGGAAACTGGTGATGAAAACTTGGTCACATATATCATTCTCTAGAAGTTTGTTTCTTCTAGTCAGTGATGCTGTAATATATTCAAGCTTGTAAATTTTTCCACATTAAAACCCCCTTGTTTTTGCAAAGGCTTATACTTCCATTCTGTTTATTATTCTTACATTTCTGTCTTTTGGTTGGCTGTTTCAGTGGAAGATATAATTCAGCATACTCTGTTTTGGAAACAAGCATTTTTCAAATCTCAACCAGGAATTCAATATTCTTCTGCTGATTTAACAGATTCTCCACTAAGCTTTCAGAAGCTAAGTTGCCTCCTGAGGGCTTATGAAGATCTTTCGCAATGTTAACATAATAAGTCAAGTTGTTTTCTGGACACTGTACTTGTAAATACCTCATCATTAAAAAAACACAACAGCCAACTCCTTTTTTGAGAAGGCATAAAAGCACGGCTACTCTTTTACAGCCATGAACATGCTTTTCATGTAAGATATAAGAAAACTCCCTCTTTAAGGCTTCTCCTGAAAAGCACGAGTAAAGCATGACTTCTAACAACATTTGCACAATGAAAAAAATTAACGGCAAAATGTTTTTAGATTTGCCAAGTAGCAGACAGGACAAGCACGACTTAAGAATATCTCACTGGAAGCAAGGGTCAGATCTGAAACAAAGTAGTACCTATTTAAGGGCTATAGTAAATAACTACAGGCAGTAAAAGTGAGATTTTAAACTAAAAAACACTGCAACACTGAACACAATTCAGTTCAACGCTGATTAAATGCCAACACTTTCACCTTTTAAGGAAAAGTTGCACTAAGAGAGACAGGGAGAGCACCATGATGTTAAAAGCGCCGTAACAGATGTTTAAGGACCTGGGATGGTAGTATCTGCAGAAAGGGGAACCATAACTGATTCACATGCACAATCCTGCCAAGGGCAGCACACAACAATGGAAAGGTCACCCCAGACAGCAACCTATTCTTTCACCTCAAAAAAATAAGTGATTTGCAACAGCTCAAAACCAAGAGAGGTTTAAAGCAAAGATTTCATTGGTTTCTTCTGAGAGATCATATTATAAACGCTAATAAGAAAAACCTTAGTGTATAGTATATACAGATTTCTTATCTTTCAGAATACTTTTCCTACCTCATTGTTTAAGTTCCAGGGACAAGGTGGCTCCACACATACCAATATGCTGCTTCTAAGTTGGTATGTGTAAGCACTGCACGGCTGCCAGTATTTGCAGTAAGAATTTTACATCCTTTCAGATGTCGTCGGCATTTTTTCGTTACAGGTCTTCAGAAAAGTATCATATACACTTATACAACGTAATATGAGATTGCACAGACACATTAAATTGTATGGGTCAGAATACTATATTCCCCCAGTTTTGCATTATAAAGCACCAGCTCACACAGGCAAATGCCAAGAGAACTTGCCAAAACAATGAGAAAGGTAAAAGTAATTAGAATAATTCCTTAACTCAGTGCTATTATATTACTGTTTAATAGCTCAAACTCTAGTATTTAGCAAACCAGTCAGAAGCAGCAACTCATTGGGATTTTCTGCAGCACTGCTGGGGGGATCCAGGTTTAAAACATTCTTGGAAATGGGAAGAGTCATGGGAAGAGTCTGCAGGCTTTATGCCTAGAGGCAGGGACCTCCAGAAGGACCGAGCATCTTCCACTAGAGGCCACTGGTGCACAGAGGGAGCCGGGGCCACTGGCTACAGGCTCCACGCAGCAGCGACCGGCTGTCAGGATGCGCTCCCCTCAAAAAAGCCTATACCGCATCAGGGTAGAGCCATGCTTAATTCATCCAGGAGACGCTAAGGAACTGCTAAGTGGACAGCTGAGTCAAGTTATTTACCCTTCTGACACACTTGCATGCTTCCCAAGTTCACCACTCGGGAGAAAGACTACAAATAACGTGGGAGGAGAAGCCCGGTTCAGGAGCCAGCGCACTTGAAAGCACGAATGAGGAAATCAAAAGGCCGCTGAGAGCTCATGTTCGTTGGCCATATGGCAGGAGCATTAGCAACGATTTATTTTAGGAGAAGCAGCGAAGGGCTTGGCTCATGACCATTCTGAGTTAACCCCATGCCCATGGCTTTTTAGCAAGACTGTAAGCAGAGGATTTGCCTGGATTACATGGGTACTGAGTATGGAGCCACGGCAGCGGTGATGGTAAAAGTGCCTGGTGCTTTAAAGAAAAGAGAAGAACAGTTAAATTCAGTTAAAAGTATTGGCAGTGGTAAAATCAAGGAGATTCAGAAACGGAAAAAGGAGAAAAGAAAAATTATGGCTGATGTTCTTGGCATTGAAAGGTCTCTGAGAAACAAAATTTATGCTAATACTAAGTATCTGTCACTGCATTTGCTATCAAGCTAAACAGTTCCAGTGGAGTTTAAAGGCACGCCAAAAACCAGCTGGGCGCATGTACTGTGTACGCATTGAGTTTATATATACTGGTGAGATTGAAGCCTTTGGCATATTCCAAAGCCTAGAGGAGTATTTTTATATTTGCACTCTGATTTTGTTTGCAACTACCAGCTGCATTTACAGAACTCCAAGGCAGCCTGCTCGCACCATGATCTTCATGAAGAGATGCAGCTCTCACCACGGAAAGACCACATCTGTTGTGACCGGAAAGAAATGATCTGTTAAAGAACTACCATATGAAAATACTGACTTAAAAATGTCTTAAAAGTACGTTGGTCCAGTGTGTAATCATAGAACAGTTTGGGTTGGAAGGGACCTTTAAAGATTATCTCCCCTGCAATAAGCAGCGACATCTTCAACTAGATCAGGTTGCTCAAAGCCCCATCCAACCTAACACTGAACGTTTTCAGGGATGGGGCATGTACCACCTCTCTGGGCAACCTGTTCCAGTATTTCACCACCCCCATCATAAAAAAGTTCTTCCTTATATCTAGTCTGAATCCACACCCTTTTCATTTAAAGCCATTACCCCTTGTCCTGTTGCAACAGGTCCTACCAAAAAGTTTGTCCGCATCTTTCTTATAAGCCTCCTTTCAGTATTGAAAGGCTGCAGTGGAAGCTCTTTTCCAGAAGATCTTACTAATTGTTCAAAACACCACACATGCAACAATTTGGGAAACTACAGACCTGTCAGTCT
>NW_010252149.1:94019-94282 GCF_000690775.1 Eurypyga helias | reverse complement strand
GCTTCCCGCCAAAGCCCGCTGAGGCGAGCCGGGCCTGAGCCTTTCTTCGCCGCCCCAGGTGCCGCGGGGCGCGGAGGAGGAGGAGGAACCGCTGCTGCGGGACAACCCCCGCCGCTTCGTCATCTTCCCCATCCAGTACCACGACATCTGGCAGATGTACAAGAAGGCCGAGGCTTCCTTCTGGACGGCAGAGGAGGTGAGGGGGCGGGAGGGCCTCGGTTCCCCCCCCGGCCGTGGCTGGGGGGCGCCGCCGCGCCCGCCCC
>NW_010252149.1:0-93954 GCF_000690775.1 Eurypyga helias | reverse complement strand
CCGGGAATGTTTTAGGTGGACCTTTCCAAAGACATCCAGCACTGGGAGTCCCTGAAGCCTGAGGAGAAGTACTTCATTTCTCATGTCCTCGCCTTCTTTGCTGCCAGTGATGGTATCGTCAATGAAAACTTGGTAAGTGCGTAGAAACAGTCCTGACAGAAACATTGCTTTGTGAAGATAACCAGGTAACCGTGTGTTTGACATGCTCACTAGCAGATCTAGCTCGTTTGCTCAGTGTTGCAGCATTACAACATGTAACACTGCCTTATGCTAATTAGCAAACTGGGGATGCTTTTGCAATCACAAATTTGCCCCCTCCCTATGGGGCACTGAGCGTTGCCTTAAGGAAACACTTGGCCGGTTCAGAGCCCTTGTTCTGCTTCTACCTTCTTGGTGCTCTTCTTAATGGGGGATAAGGAAAGCTCAGTAGTTTTCCCACTTCTTTTGGGATTGAAGAACTTCCTCACAACTTGGAGCTCTGAGGGGCTACTGCTCTTCATGCTGCTGTTAATACTCCACACATCTGGAATTAGTCTGAAGGAGTTTCTGTGAGCTGAGCAAGGGCTGTACTAGAAAGCATCAATGCCTCTAAACGGTATCAGTTACAAATGCTTTTTGCAAATACTCGTTTATTTAGGTGGAGCTTTTTTTCACAGAGGCTCGTTGTTTCTATGGCTTCCAGATTGCTATGGAGAATATACATTCAGAAATGTACAGTCTTCTTATTGACACCTACATTAAGGATTCTAAAGAGAGGTGTGTATTGCTTGATGAAAGGTTCAACACTCAAGTGTTGGTGTTTAAATGGTGCATATCAGTCACTATGATTTTAAAGCTAACTTCAGGATTTAAACTAGATATATATAAAAATACCACTGCTGCTTAAGAGCAGCTTTACTTTAGAGTATCTTTTTCCTCAGAAGTACATGAGCAAAGACTTACAGATTAAGAGTGAAACTGAAACCACTTAATAGTGAAATAAAGGAATGAAACTAAATGCAGTGTAACCAAATAAGGGGAGTATAGTAAATTACAGTAAGTGCTCATATACAGGACCACAGCACCTAGTAGAAAGCCAAGTAGGAAAGATTTTCTGAGAATATCACTCCTATTAAAATGCCATCTCTAAACACCTGTGCCTTTAGTTAATGGCACTTCTACATAATATTTGCTGCACTTAACTCACTTTTACTATTTTGCCTGGGGGGGAAAGCATATCGCATTTGCTGAAAAGTGGCTTTTGGTCTTATTTTTTAATCGAGACCAAAGTGTGAAATTTTCATAATATGGATCAGTTCAAATGGTATCTTAAAACTAACTGCAGGGCTTTGAGCAGTCAGGGCTACGTTATTCTGGTGTTGCCAGACCAACACCTTGACGAGTGAAATGTCGTGTGGCACTGCAATGCTATTTGTAGTCTTAGATATATCTAATGGCTGCTGCTTGATAGAGAGCTGACCTTTTTGTACTCTTGAGATGCTGAGTTTCGCTAAATGCTTTAAGGAAGAGATGCTTACATGAAAGCTTTGGTGCCTTGCTACTGTGAAGTGGAGGCTGGTTGATTTGTTTTGAAAGCTTTGTTCAAGTACAACATGATGAAACAGTAACCACCTTGATAATGTCATGGGATTTCATGTGAGCTGGTGTTGTGATGGGTAGGTGACAAAGAAGTAGTTGATGGGTACAAACAGAGCTAGGTGGATGCAAAATAAGATGGGGAAGGAGGCAGTTACCAGGGTGAAGGTGCAGAGCACTCTTAAGTGCTCAAGACAATCTGTGGCAGTGAATGCTCAGTGTACTAGTTGTGCTGATGTCCAATCCTAACGAGCTTTATCCTTTTCAGGGAATTTCTTTTCAATGCTATTGAAACTCTACCATGTGTTAAAAAGAAGGCTGACTGGGCCATGCGCTGGATTGGGGACAAGAAAGCAACGTATGGTGAGTATGTCTACTGGAAGCAAAGAGAAATTCCTTCCCTAAAGACATGGAGGAACCACCATTTCTCCAGAATTTGCTGTTCCCAGTCATTATTCTTGTCACAGGGAGAGTATAGGCTCTCTTGGTATAAGATTCTGATATTATTCTGGAGATGAAGAAAGTACTTTTCATCCTGCAAATGAGCTACTGACATGAGTCTTAGTAAAATTGCTGGCATTTTGGATAACGGTAGCTCATGGTGGCAATCTTGATGTGCCTGACTGTGTGATCATCTGTAAATTGTCCAGAACTGCACCAGCCATCTATCTCCAGCAGAGATGTTTGAGGCTGTAGCTCCTCTGCCTTGCTGATTCTTGATGTATCATTTCAGAGGTGAGATGAGGTGCTACAGATCATGATTTCACTAGTATTAAAGCATTCTCATGGCCAAAATTCCTTACGTAACCCAAGATGATTGACGCTGGCTTGACTCTGCTCCTAAAATGACTGCTCTTCAGGATGCAGCCTCTGAAAAAGGCTGGCGTTGAGGGCTAACCTGGGGGAAGGAGCCTTGGCTACAGCTACTTCGTAGCCACACTTAGTTTGTACTTTCTCTCATGTTTAAAAGTTTTGCTTAATGACTAGAAGCCTTTACTGTAATAGTTTTTAGGGACAGGCTATAGCACACTTGAGCAGAAACTTCTTGGAGGATGTAGTTCACTGGTGTATTCACAACTCCTGGATATTTATCCTGTTAAGATTGCTGTGATTCTACTATTGACCTCTTCTTAACAGGAGAACGCGTTGTAGCTTTTGCAGCAGTGGAAGGAATCTTCTTTTCTGGGTCTTTTGCATCAATTTTTTGGCTGAAGAAAAGAGGATTAATGCCTGGACTCACTTTTTCTAATGAGCTCATCAGCAGAGATGAGGTAAGAATCAAATTCTAGCAGTTAAGATGGTAATGTGCTATAGTAGCTCCGAGTAATGATGTTCAGTATTTTAAAACAGGAGTATGTTTAGAAACAGGCAGTCTGCAAAGCTCACTAAAGTATGTAAATGTGTGTCATCGTGAATCTTGCAGCAGAGAATGAACTTTGCATTTTACTTCCTCTGGAGTAGTTTAAGGTTACCAGCAACCCTTGCTCTCCGTGTACCTTGCCATTTGGAGCTGGTACCGGCTGAACTCACTTATGCCTCCTTCTGGTCATGCACAAAGTTACCTGCAGGTAACACTACTGTGGCAAGTGTGGAGGTTGTGCCTAGACACTGGGTTATTTCTTCTGTGCTGCTGATTTGAGAGGCTCTTCTAAATCAGTGCTCCTGAAATAATTTTCCTGAAACTTCTTTGCAGGGCTTGCACTGTGACTTTGCCTGCCTCATGTTCAAGCACTTGATACGCAAACCGTCGGAGGAGAGAGTAAAGGAAATCATCAAGAATGCTGTTCTCATAGAACAGGTAATTGTCTGCTGCTTGCTGAGGAACTTGATGGCAATTGAACAGGAAGCTGGGGAGCTGTTGGGTTTAAGATTAACCTAGACGGTACAGCGTGAATACCAGTTTCTGTACATAAAGTGCTTCTGTATCTGCAGGAATTCTTGACGGAGGCGCTGCCTGTAAAGCTGATTGGCATGAACTGCACTTTAATGAAACAGTACATAGAGTTTGTAGCAGACCGGCTTATGTTGGAACTGGGATTTAACAAGGTGAGGCTCAAACACACAGTCTTCCATGGGAAAAATATTGTTCAATGTTCTCTGGAAACCCCAGTCCTAAAAGGGCTGTAGCAGTGTTGGTGTAACTTGTAAAACTAACAGTCCTGCTGCTAGATCCTATTTGGACCCATAGAAGGAAAGCAAAAGGATGCTCTGGAAAAAGAGCTAGGTAAGAGCTGCTGTACTAGAAGGTAGCTTTAGACTGGATATCAGGGAAAATTTCTTCATGAGAGAAGGTGGTGAAGCACTGGCACAGGTTGCCCAGAGAAGCTGTGGATGCCCCATCCCTCGAAGTGTTCAAGGCCAGGCTGGATGAGGCTTTGAGCAACCTGGTCTAGTGGAAGGTGTCCCTGCCCATGGCAGGGAGTTGGAACTGGATGATCTTTAAGGTCCTTTCCAACCCAAACTGTTCTATAGGATGCTGCCATAAGACAGGAGCAAATACCATACTGAAGGTTTGGGGCATTTTTGCTCCCTACACAGTGTGCCTGCTGATCTCCAGTGTGCTCATGTGTTCAAGATGTGAGCACCTGTAGTAACTGTAGAATGCCTTTTGCCTTTCAGATATACAAAGCAGAGAATCCCTTTGACTTCATGGAGAACATCTCTCTGGAAGGGAAAACCAATTTCTTTGAGAAGCGAGTTGGTGAATATCAGAGGATGGGAGTCATGTCAAAGCCTACAGACAACTCTTTCACCCTGGATGCGGAGTTTTAAATGAACTGCAGCCATATGAGTTAGGGTGTATGCTCCCCTGTTTACAGGGAAATGTTAAATATTTGAGTCACAGTGTGACTTGATTCTTGTACTAAGATCCCACTCTTGAGAAGTGTGGTGATACTGGTACTTTTCAGGAGGCTAGCGTAGCTCCAGCAGTAAAATCCCTTTTATTAGAGTTTGCAACTGGTATGAATTCATAGAATGTTTAGATGTCTCTTGCCAACATATGCTACTCCGTTCTGGGAAAGTTACAGGCACCTTCTGCAAGATGGGAGGTTATGGGCAGCGACCACTGGCTTCTGGTGTTCTCTCTGTAAACAACGGAGCAGTTTAGAAATCCTAGTCTGAAACTCCACTGAATGATCTGCAGAAAACTCTAGAGGCAACTGCATGACCTCACTGCTTTCTTAGCAGGTTTTAAGTTTACCTTTTTTTAGTATTTTAATAGTTTGTACATAAACCTGGCACTTTAAAGAACTGTCTTGTAATACTCGACAGTGGTAAAAGGCAAGTCTATATCTTTAGGCTTTTGTAACCTTAACCTGTCATGACTTGTGTTTTGCCTGGGTATGTAACTTAATGGTGCTGTGACTCGGCCTATATTGCGTTTGGAAATATGTTGGAACAACGGGAAGAAACTTGGCATGGAAGGTGAAAAACTTAGGTTGGATATTCTGGGTACTGAAAACCAACATGCAGCTGGCTTCTGGGCTGAATTGCCTTAATATCTGGGAACAGTGTTTCAAATTACAGTAATAAAGATGGTTGGATTCAGCATCGTGCTGGCTTCGGTGGTCTGATGGGCAAAGCTAGGTGTTAATTTCCTTCTGAATCACAGGCTTTGAGGAAATGCTAGTGCTCCATGAAATAACTGCTTAGTCACGTGGTTGGCTGATGCCAACTAGGTGTTAATTTCCTTCTGAATCACAGGCTTTGAGGAAATGCTAGTGCTCCATGAAATAACTTAGTCACGTGGTTGGTTGATGCCAAAGGAAATGGTTAGCTTGGATGGGCTGCACTCAAGGTGGTGTTTCAGGGCAAGTCCAGCTAACTTGGGCTGGAGTACTATTGGCCTCTGCATCATACAGCTCAGTTTTGGTTTTAATACATAACAGTGACAACAAGGTATGTGCTACGGTGTTAATCAATAATAAACATGGAGCAGCAGGACTGGGTATGCTGAATGGAATTTTGGGAAGGGCATGTGGTCTGTGAAGGAGTTCCCTGTTGTCTGAGTTCCTGCAAATGATGTCCAGTGAGATCAATGACGAGATGGACTGAAATTAGCTACTGCCTTGATGTACAAAAAGGAGTTTACTCCAACACCTAACTAACAAGGGCTGTCCTGCGAGCCTGCCTTTCTTCCTCAAGTGTAGTCGGTATGGAAAATAAACTTAAAATGTAAAGCATTTCCTTGAGAGGAAGGTATGCTGGAGTTTGCTTTCTGCTGAGTGCTAGTCTAGTGGAGGGTGTCCCTGCCCATGGCAGGGGTGTTGGAACCAGATGATCTTTAAGGTCCCTTCCAAGCCAAACCATTTTGTGATCTGTGCTCCCTTTTGAAGTACATACAGTTCTCAGAGAGGCTGCCTTGGTATGAAGTTAACCAACTCGCTGGTCTTTGCTCTCAGTTGTGCTGAGGGTGATGGCGTTTGACTCTTCTTCCCTTGGCTGTGTGAAGCCAGCAGGATGTGTGTGTTCTGAAGGCTGTCCTAGGGAGAAAATAACAAAAAAAATTCCAAGCCCCAAAGGCTGGAATTCAAAGTGGAAGAGACAAGACTTAACAGATGACTCTCCAATGCTCCTGCAGCACTGATGTCAGTAACAGGTCAGTGACTGCAGTGCTCGGAGAAGAACATATTGAACCTAACGCTTGTTTTTAAGTCAGGCAGGTTTTTGGCTAACCACTTTGCTCTTGGCAAACTGGGCTTTGTGCTTGTTGGCTTTTACCCATCAAAGCTTTGATCAAATTCAGTCTGATACAGAGAGTCAGAGCTCATGGTGTGTGGTGTTAGGAGCATAAATGAGGCAGTAATGTACTGACTGTAGTTTGGACATAAGTGATTTAGCAGCATTCTGTTGGTTTATATACTTCAGTAATGTAGAAAAAGGGTGAGACTACTCTGAGTAGGGTCTAGCTATGTTCTAGCTGTCTCTTACCACTTGATTCTTGGTAAGAGCCAAGGATCAACATATGGGAATGATTGTGGCGGAAAGCTTTAACTTGTTATCCTTTATTCTGGGAGGTACAAACTGGAAGTGTCTTTTCAATGTATAGGACTGCTTAGAATGGATTTGTGATGGCCAAGTAACAATCTGTAATGGCATGTGGCAAGAATGTCCCTTTTTATCCTTAAAGAGCAATGCTTGGCTAATGGATGCTGTGGATGTGGTGCATGAGAGATGAGGCAGGAATGAGTGATTCAACAAGAGAATAAGACTTGCTGTGGCAGGTATTAATCTTACCCTGCTGCCACTGATGTCTGAATGCCTGCTTAGTTTTTGGTTTATGCACTTGTTTTAATGCAAATTGGGTCTTCATGCATAGTCTGGAGCAAAGCTATGCATCTCTTTCAATTTGCAGTTCTCACAGAGATTTCAGTGTCTTGCTGTTGCTTAGTTTGCATAGATCATGTCCAAGTCTAGATAAAGTACTTGTTTACTGAAAATGGATTACTTTCCAATTCAACTGGGAGTCCAGCTGCTTTGGTGCTGGATCCTCTTAAGCGTTGAGGAGATAAAAGGATTTTATGCACAAAAAATAAGCTAATACTCCGAAAAATAAGTTTAACTAAAAATTTAACTGACCCTTTGGAACAGAGTTTGGAGACATTTGAAGCCAAGTGATGAAAGTGCCGATTTTTTTTTTATTGTGTATGAATCAGAACAGCTGTCGGATGGGAGTTCTGGCATAGGAACTGCAAGTGAAATGTGATCACGCTCGTAGAGGGGGAAAAAAATTATAGTATCACAGAATGGTTTGGGTTGGAAGGGACCTTGAAGACCATCTAGTTCCAACCCCCCTGCCATGGGCAGGGACACCTTCCACTAGACCAGGTTGCTCAAAGCCTCATCCAGCCTGGCCTTGGACACTTCCAGGGATGGGGCATCCACAGCTTCTCTGGGCAACCTGTTCCTGTGCCTCACCACCCTCTCTGGGAAGAAATTCTTCCTGATATCTAATCTTATCCTCCCCACTTTCAATTTAAACCCATTCCCCCTTGTCCTGTCACTACAGGCCCTTGTAAAAAGTCCCCCCCAGCTTCCTTGTAGCCCCTTCAGGTACTGGAAGGCTGCAATAAGGTCTCCCCGGAGCCTTCTCTTCTCCAGGCTGAACAAGCCCAACTCTCTCAGCCTGTCCCCATAGCAGAGGGGCTCCAGCCCTCTGAGCATCTTCGTGGCCTCCTCTGGACTCGCTCCAACCAGTCTATATCCTGATGTTGAGGGTTCCACAGTGAAGGAGAAGTAAAACCTGATGTGATTTTGTGATATATTTGGTGAAACACTCAGGTGTCTAACTCGGGCAGAACTGATCCCTAGCTGTGCCCCATGGTTTTATTGTCGATAACAGCTTTCAGTAGCAGATGAAGTGGAGGAACTGTAACCTCAAGAATAGTTTCTTATATTTATTTCCTACTGTCATTTGTTAAAAAATATTGGCTGGGTTCAGGTCAGAAAGCTTCTGTAACTCTTAATTGACTCATTCTAACTCCCGGTTATGTGTCAAATGTTGAAAACCCCAGGCGATGCAGAGGAGTAAGAGTGGCAACTACTGTCAGCCTTGTCCTCAGGAAGCAACCGCAATATCAGAGCATGGTGACAAAGAGAAAATCCCCAGATTTCTCAAATTTCCAGGAGTGATTACAGCAATTTCTGCCCGGAAGAGGTCAGGGGACAGTTGCAGTGGCTGGTGCCTGCAGCAGGGCACAGCCAGCCCGCGGATCTGCAGGCGGATCAGCGGTCTGGTGCGATTCCCCTGAGGGGTAACTGCTTCCTCCGCACCAGCCAGTTGTCGAGGACTTTGCCTGGCAGAGAGGAACGGAGCTGTGCTCATCCAAATCCTACTTCTCACAGTTAGCCACAGCTTGTTTTAAGCTGTCGATTGCCTCTTGGTGCTTTGGCCTCTCTTCTCATAATTCATTATGCACAAATACACGCATTCGTCGGGAAGGATTTGGGAGTCAGCTAAGTCTGGTGCCTGCTGATGGACAGCTGGTTTTTTGTAGGAATTCCTCCCTTAAGAGTGTTACTGAGATCCTACGATGCACAGCACAGACACGTTTGGTTGCTGCGGTAAAAGTCTGTATGCAGAATGCCTGAAAGGTTAAGCTAACAGGAAAAAAAATCTGTCAGATAGTGGCTTTACTTTTAAAGTTACACCCAATTGATCTTTGAAGTAATGTTGCCACTTCCTGAGCCTGCAGAGAAATGGGGGAAAATCTCATTATCCCTTAAGTGTATTGTGGACTTCAGTGATGAGATCTTAACTGATGTGGCTGAGTGGCAGAAAAATGGTGGTGTTTGGGCATCTGCTCTTAGATAGCTGTGGGATGCTGGGTGGGATGAAGGAATGCAAGTTTTCATTCCTACATCTGGATGTAACTGGTGCTCTGCTGACTCACAGCTGAAAAACTTGCGTTGCCATTGTGATCCAGGGGTAAGCCCAAGCGAACAGCAAATCCCAGGGCATTGCCTGGCTGCTACAGCTGGGGCTTTGGCTCTTGACTGAGTTTCTCCTACACCACGTTGTGCTTCTGAATCTGCTGGAGAAAAGCTTTGCCAGGTGAGCATTGCCTGCTCCAGAAGAGTGAGTTGTGTTAAAGCCCTCCCTGCTGCAGATGCTTATCCTCTTTCTGCAAGTACAAATTCTGAGCTGCACCAGGGGTGAAGGAATTAAAAAATTATCTTTCCCCCCCGCTGTTAGTTATTTTTAAACTTCAAATATATAGTGAAGTGGCTTTACAATTCTTTCCAGTAACCAAATCCCTCTTCTGCTTTTTCCCTGGTTATGATAATACAGTGTGTAGTTTGTGCCACAGGCAATGCAGCTTTCTTCATCAGATGATGATCACAGTGAGTTACTAGGAGATGTTGAAGCCATGCTGTGCTTGGGAGCACTTGCCTGATGCTGAACATGTGTGTGTTGAGGCTCTTATTTTGGCCTAAGGGTGAAGACTCTGGCGTTGGATACACACTAATGCTTCTGAGGTGCAGACCTGGGGGAAAAAGCCATCCCAGGCCAGTTTCTCCTACCACCTACTGGTAAGTAATTTGTTTTTTCTAAGTATTGTAGGGTTTATCTTAAAGTAAGAGGAAGTTTGCATTTCTTAAGTCTCCAAATCTTGGGAATGCTGAGCTTCCAAAAAAGTTGAGCGCTGTGTGCTCTTTGGGAGTAGAGGGTGCTGCTACTCCTGTTACAGCCTCTCATATTGTGAGGTGCTGATACAATCCAGGATGGCTTAAGTGGTCTCTGCTCCCCCTTGGATCCAGCCTAACAATGGGGTAGAAGTTATTTCTTGCTAGATTCTCATCCTAACAGGGATCTAGCAAAGGGGTTGTTGGGTGACTAAGACAGGCCATGGTATCCAAATGAATTGTGGAGGAGCTGAGCCAGTCTGCTACATCAGTCACTTAGGTGTTTGGCCCCAGAGGAAGGTGCTTGCAGGTATTTTTTGCAGATGGACTAATATTTAGGCAAACCAGTTCTGGCAGTGTATGTCCTGAGTCTGTTCCTGGAGCAAGTGTACCTCCAGACCCCATGCTCCAAAGGTGCTTCTGGGCTAGAGCACCAGGGGAGGGCAGTGGAGTGACTCTCTTCCATGCATTTCAAAGACCCACTTGATGCTCGTCTGCGTTTTTGACCACTTAACATTTTATTTTATGTTTTGCTGGCCTTATCTGCCACCTTCAGTCACATTGCCAGCCATTTTTTCCTATTTTCCTCCTAGGTGGGGAGCTGCCTAGCTTGCTTGTCCTTCTCAGCTGTCGGAATCCAGCTCCTAGATGGTCTCCAAGGTGTCACCCCAGTGATGTAGCTTGGAGGCAGTTGCAAACTCGTATAGATCTAGGTCAGGCAGCAGCAAACACTAAGCCCTGCTTTGCCTTCTGCAGCCTTGTGTGCTGCTCTGCTGCCAGGGGCTGTAGCAAGTCTGCCTGGTGACCGGGGTTGGCCAAAGCTTTCCTGCTTCCCTTCAGAAGATGCTGCCTTGTTAAAACGAAAACATTTTGTCAGTTTCTCTGAAATACTCAACCAGCAAAATCCCCATATGAGTCAAAATCAAGATGAAACATTTGGCTTCAGCTGTGTTTCTCGTGGTGACTTTAAGCAGCACAAAGGAAGTGGTAATGTAATGATCTTGTTCAGATGTGATCCAGGGGCTTTCAGTAAATGCGTGTGTCTCAGTGCTTCAGAATGGATGTCCATCTTTCTAACCCTGAACCTCTGCTCTGGGAGACGTTAAAATGTGTTTTCCCAATTCAGAATACAAATAAATAGCAGTCTTGAGTTGCCACCTGCTCTAGTTTTATCTTGGTTCTGTGAGAAGCCAAGAATATGCTGACAACTGGATTACCATACACCTCTCTCCTTGGCATTTACTTGAATTTAATTTCTCCAATTTAATTTCAGGGTGATGTTAACATGACCACCCCTCCCCAACCCCTGCCACACCAAAATAAAACCAAAAAGCCATAATCCTACACTTCTCTGCTTTAAAAGTTAGCAGCAGACAGCAGTGACTTGGCAGGGAAGCTGTGCAGCAACGAACTGTCATTAAATGTGAGAAGCAGGGTTTCGAGGCAAGGAGTGCATTAAGGCAAGCATTTGGCAACAGAGAAACGGTAGCCAGGCCAAGCGTTTCAGTGTCTGTTCTGGCTGTAAATTTCTGCGATGCCACTTAAATGCAGTCTCAGCTATAGGGAGGACTAAAATGTGATTCACTCCTAAACGGAATAGAAATATTAATTGTATATTGGATTCTGTAATAACTTTAAGCAGGAACTCACTGCAGGTTTATTGAAGCCTTAGCAATAACTGTTTCAATTACTGCTCCTGAAAATTGTACCTCATTTTATTGATAGAATTATTATGGTGGCTCTTGATAATACTGTAAATATGTACAGATATACGGAATTTGGAAAAGCTACTCCAATTTCAGCTTATTTCAGTGCATGACCCAAGACTGGCAAACACTGGGCAACGCAACAGGATTATTTTTTAATACACATTTCCATAAAATTCCCTTGTCAAATTGAAAAGCTGTTTACTATGCTAAGTAGGCTAATTTATGATAAGTTTTTAATCTTGCCATCTTTCCATTATTTATCTGTGATATTACACTTCCACTGCTAAATCCCAGAGTTTATATATGAAGTAGTATCAATATATGAAACTGCATCAGGAGCAGAGTGGCCAGCAGGATTAGGGCAGGGATTGTCCCCCTGTGCTGGGCACTGATGAGGCTGCACCTTGAATCCTGTGTTCAGTTTTGGGCCCCTCACTGCAAGAAAGACATTGAGCTGCTGGAGTGTGTCCAGAGAAGGGCAGCGGAGCTGGGGAAGGGTCTGGAGCACAAGGCCTGTGAGGAGTGGCTGAGGGAACTGGGGTTGTTTAGCCTGGAGAGGAGGAGGCTCAGCGGGAGTCCTTATCGCTGTCTGCAACTACGTGAAAGGAGGTTGTAGAGAGGTGGGTGTTGGTCTCTTCTCCCAAGTGACAAGTGATAGGACAAGAGGAAACAGCCTCAAGTTGCACCAGGGAAGGTTTAGATTGGATAGGAGGAGGTTCTTCATGGAAAGGGTTGTCAGGCATCAGAACAGGCTGCCCAGGGAAGTGGTTGAGTCGCCATCCCTGGAGGTGTTTAAAAGATGCGTAGGGATGGCACTCAGGGGCATGGTTTAGTGGTGGACTTGGCTGCGTTGAGTTAACGGTTGGACTTGATGATTTCAAAGGTCTTTTCCAACCTAAATGATTTTATGATCAAATGGCTGGGTTGCATTTGAATTTAAGCAGAAATGTTTCAAATAAAATGTTAAATATTGCTGTGTAGATATTCAAGAAACAGATGCAATTGCACCACTTACATCCCCAAATAACACATGCAAAACCAGATTGAGACACTTAAATATGCATATGCACTCAAGCGTAGCTTTTCAGGCTCCCCAGGGGGAGTGGATTTTGTGTGGCTTAGGGAAAGTTGTTCATGATGGAGTAATTTTGTCTGAAGAAGCCATTTAGGAATGGGCTTTCCAAAACCGATCATCGCATGACTGGGCCCCGTAGTAGTGTTGAGGTGGGTAGGCAGGGGCTGGCTGACAGGGTGTTGCTGTGCCCCTTGGGCTGGCACACCTGGTTCTGGAGGAGGTCTTCAGGCAGATGGGTGCTCCATCCCTGGCTCTTGCCTGTATGCACATAGTTTCTCTGTTATTTCAATTTGGGTTAGGATCCTGCCACAGCAGTTAATGTAAAACCTTGTTTTGGAGTAATTTGTGCTGGATCTCGTTACCTATTGCAAGCACTACACCTGGCTGTCACCAGGGGGGCTCCTTGCTAAAGAAAGCAACAGCAGTTCAGGTGACAGTGACAAGCACCAGCTGCTTATGAAGTGCTGGGTGACTGTCAGGTCTGGGGGAAAGCAAGGCTCCTTGGGCTTTCCCTTCCTGTGTGTATATAGGTTCGGTCTGTATTCACTTGCTTGCTGAGTGCAGGGCAAGATATTGCATGTGCAAATCCTCCTCTGCACAAGATTTTGTAGCAGGCTTTCCCTTTTAACATGGTACGGGGCTGCCTTTTTTGGGGGGAACTTCCTGTTCTGCAGCATGGGTGCTGTCCTTGTAACTTCACAGGCATGCGACTGTATGGAAGTGTCTTATGTGCTTAATTTCACCATGCAACACGACAGCCGAGGATGGCTTTCTAGTTGATGTGCCATGTGTTCTAATGAATGTGTTGGAGCAAGTCCAGAGGAGATCACGAAGATGCTCAGAGGGCTGGAGCACCTCTGCTATGGGGACAGGCTGAGAGAGTTGGGCTTGTTCAGCCTGGAGAAGAGAGGGCTCCGGGGAGACCTTATTGCGCCTTCCAGTACCTGAAGGGGGCTACAAGGAAGCTGGGGGGGACTTTTTACAAGGGGCTGTAGTGACAGGACAAGGGGGAACGGGTTTAAATTGAAAGTGGGGCGCTTTAGATTAGATATCAGGAAGAAGTTCTTCACGTTGTTCTCAGCTGGCCCAGAGAAGCTGTGGATGCCCCATCCCTGGAAGGGTTCAAGGCCAGGCTGGATGAGGCTTGGAGCAACCTGGTCTAGTGGAAGGTGTCCCTGCCCAGGGCAGGGGGGTTGGAACTAGATGGTCTTTAAGGTCCCTTCCACCCCAAACCATTCTGTGATTGTATGCTAGTACCCCATTAGTGCTCTGCTGCACTTGCTGCTCTGGGTGCCCTTTCAGGGCTATGCTGAGCTCTTTTTTGGGATGCTGGGGCTGTAGCAAACAAGTAGCACAGCTCCTGTAGTGAAGGACCTCTTGGGAGGCAAACACAAGTGTCCTCAGCAGAGAAAGGTCCTGCTAATCTGTTAATCTTCATTTCTTCCCTCAGGAATGTCTCCTTCTGGCCTTCAGCAGATAAAAAGAATCCAAGCAAAAGGGTGGATGAAAGAGGGTGATAAGAGCAGAGAGGAGCTCTTCATTTTGTCCTGCAAATCCTCTAATTGGGGTAGGTTCTCAGCTTCAGGTAGTGTCAGTCCAGGAATAATGTCAGGTGCAATCCCAGAGGGAGGCATTCAAGGTGGGTTTGGTAGGTCTGAACCTTGGTGCATGCCCTCCCTCTGCTGAAGGAAGCTGGGTCATCTTGAACCCAGGTGGAAGGTGTCTCTTGTTTCCAGTGGCTTCCCCTGAAGAGTGCATTTCACTTGCTGAGAAAAACATGTGTTCTTGTGCTGGTAGTTTACTTAAAATGCACTGTGCTGTAAATGGAAGTGTCACCTTCCGAATGACTGTGGGGGGGTCTCTATGGTGTGGTTACCGTGTGGCTTTGAGAACCAAGCCTCTGTTCATACAGATGCCAGTGTGGGGTGATGTTGGAGATGTGGCTGCTAACAAAGGATGGAGCTGGCTGTAGTGTGGTGCCCAAACTCAGCTCTTCCTGCTGCAGCCCCACCACACCTGGGCTTGGCACTGTCTGCCCCTGAATGTGGCTTGTACCTACACTCATCCAGGAAAAGCTCTCCAGCAGCCAGCTGGTGTGGTTCAGAGCTGCCACAAATGCCTGGCTGTAAAAACTCAGTTTTCCCTGGCTTAGGTGAGCCCTTTAAAACTTTCTATTTGGGGTCATTTGTGCCCTGCACACCAGAGATTAAAAACATAAAAGGTTTATTTTGCTTCCTACACATGCAAATGGGCAAAATCCCAATAAAAGTGCCATGGTAACAGGCTGAAGCAATACAGTCTGCAGTGCTGCAGGTGTTGAGCCTACAGCTGCCCTAGGTAACTGCTGTGCTTTGACAAAGCATAGGGTTGTGAGCCTTGTTCTAAATATTTGCCAGAAAGCTTGCTCTGGTATGGTTAATATTATGACACAGGATAGCTAAAAATACACCTCTTGCTGGTAATCTTTCCATCTTTGGTTTCACCCTGTGAGATGTGATTTTCAGAGGAGCTGTACATCTGTGTTCCCCCACCCCAATTCAATCACTGTGTCTTTTGCAAATCAGGCTTTTTGTGCCTCCCAAAGTCAAGGTCTTAAATAAAATAGACAGTGATGAGGAAAAAAAGACTTTGAAGTCCTGCTACCAAGGGTAGTATTATGGGGGCTTTTATGCCCTGTACTTCATCTTAGAGTTTGAAGGGAGACTGGAAAGCAAGTCTCACCTTTGTGGAGAACTAGGTTCATGGGCTTTTCAAGTTGTTTGTGCCAAAGAGAGACAAGAGACTCAAGAGGAACAAGAAGGCTACTATGCACCACAAATGACTTAATGCTGCCCTTGCTGAAGTGAATGGCACAAGCTGGTATTGTCTGTAATGGGGTGAGAACAGGCTGTGAGCCTCTTGCTAACCCTACCCTAATTAGCCAGCTGCTGCCTTAATGGTTCCCAGGAGCTCGGTGATGTTCTGTGTGCTGAGAGAACCCACTTGGTCCTGAGGATTTGCACATCCTGTTGTGGACCTCCTGAGACATGAGTTAAAAACATCACTTTTTTTTAAAAAAAAAAAGCCTTTATTTGCTTTGGGAGCCTTGTGGTAAGGAGGCTGCTTCTTGCTTTGTGCTGGAGGCTCTGCTGAGGCTGAGGAGAGGCTTAGCATCATTTTGCTATGGACTGGTGTGGGCCAATCTGTCCTCCTGTCCCTCTGTTTAGCATGAGTATCTTTTCCCCTGGGGGCAAGGGCCCTGTTCTCATGGGGAAAGGTCAGGCTGTGAGTTGGAAAGGGGTGTAGCGCTCTTACATTTTTCTACTGAGGGTGAAAACTTCACTTCTGCAGAGCCAGGAACCAAGTGAGTGGGAAGTGAACTTCAGGCAATTCAGACTCAAAGGCATCTGCCTGGATAGGCATGGGCATGGGTTTGGGAGATGCAGGAGTGTGCAGCAACAGTCAGTCCCATATGCTGGGCTGAAGGGGTGGTATGGAGTTGCTCCATCTTCAGATGCGTGTCCCACCTGGCTGGGCATGTTATATGGGCTGCTCTGCATATTCAGGTTGCTTGTGTGGGGCTGGAGATCATTCCCCACCCTCTGCAGGAGGCTCTTTGTGCGTAGCTGGGGGAATAGGGAAGGCAGTGGTCTTGGGATTCACTGCAAGATGGTAAATACTATGTTTTGTGGGACCTTTTGTAACCTTAGCACTGGCTCTGGGAGCTCCTTTGCTCCTGATATCTGGATCGGTGTTTGAAGGTAGTAGTAACTTCCAGGAAAACTTGAGGTTCTGTGTCAAACAAGCACGACTTTTCTGAACTGCTGACCCTGTACTGGATGGGTGGGAAGTTAATCTGCCTCTTCCACATGAGGGATGGATGTTTTATTGCTGTCTTTCAGGGGATGGAGATTGTGTAGGGACCGTGGCTTTTATTACAGAATGCAGTATTTCTATCTGCATGTTGCTACTTATTTTTGATGGTGTTTCAGTGACTGAAATGTCAGGTACTCTTTCAAAATAATGGTTTCTTTAATTATTTATACCTTTAGGATCAAAGGAGGTTTTGTTTTGCCTAGTTACGGCCACAGCTGGATGAGTCAGAAGAACAATTGCCGGTGCCATCAGAGAAACCTTGGTATTTTTAACAGGAAGCTTATAATTAAACTGAATCACCATCATGTCACTTGTGTTATCTAGGCCCATGTGTCCTAAAGATATTATTAGCCTTGTCTTGCATTGTGGGGCTGTGGATCCTTCCACAGAGCTGAAGGTTGCTAACGCTTGGTGGTGTTATCTCTGCTTGTGGTGACGATGCCTTGGAAGAGGACTTGAGGTGCAAGAACCCCTTCAGTCCCCCAGTATCTTCTAGACCTTTTCTCAAAATCAGTCACTTGTTGCCAAGTCTTCATTTTTCAAGAGGCTTCCTGTACTGCCTGCAAGAAGAGTAATTTCCCACAAGGCAACCATATTTCCTTGGAGTTGATCTTAATTAGGACAAGTATATGACAAATAACGTTGCCCTTAAAACTTAATGATTTCCCCAAACAGTTCTTAATTATCACATAAATGCTGCCCTCAGTCTTCATTGACGTGGTACAGAAGATGTGTGTTTTTAAATATCAGACTGTCAAAGGGATATTTATTCATCTTGGGCAAAGAGCTGCTGGCATGGAGTGAGAAGGCATGTGGCAGCATGGCAAGCAAGTGCCACATGGGAGTTGCCCTGGGATTAGTTTCATCTAAGTTTCCATGCCTATCTGGGCTGGTAACCCCAGTCTCCCATTAGAGCTGATGAAGAGGAAGGGGCAACTCATCTGACCAGTGCCAGGCACCAACTTCCAGAGGGATGGAGGGTGTCTTAACAAGTGCTTGTTCCTTGCTATGGATGGCACAGGCAGTCATGGTGATTAACACCTGGTTCAGCATTTATGTCTAGTTAGGTGAATTCCAGCTTTACAGAGCTGGAATCGCATCATCTGCATGATGCACCTGAAGCTTGTGGGTTTGTAAATGGGGTTTTCAGTGCTGCCTGGCTGCTGGTCCCTTGTATCATGCTGGGGTCCAGCCTCTCCTCCTGTTCCCTCTTTTGGGCCTCACGCAACCTTTTCCGGACCTTTGAGTGGACACTGTTTGCTGCATGATCCCTGGGGTTATGTGATTGCTAAGAAGTGGTGAACCCAAGGACGGGCAGTTTACACTAACAGGCTGGACTGTGAGCGACAGGCAGGAGTGATGCAAGCCCCTGCAGTCAGAGCTGCTCTCCATAGGCTCCTGGGCTCTCGTAAAGTTGTGAAAGGCTGCCTGTTGTCCTGGGCTGGGAGCTGCTGCAGTCTGTCTTCAGCAGGGTAAATAGAGAGGCATAGAGAAGGTATTGACAGCCATTTGGATAGGCATGAGAACATCATAATACCTCCTGAAACCCAGTCGTATGGGCTCCTCACATCACTTCACCTGTCAGATTCATGAGTGCCTGTCTCCTGAATTTGCTGCTTTTGTTGCTGATCTCGTCTATTATGCTTTTTGTTTTGTGTATTTCCTCTTTGCATGACCTGTTTTCCTTCTTTCTCTCCCCTGTGCTTGCTCCCTCCCTCCTCCCCCTGATGTTCTGCTTGACACGGTGTCAAGGCAGCTGAAATGAAGAGTGCAAGTGGTGTGGTGTTCATGTTGATGTGCTTTTTCCTTTTGATGCTTGTGGCTGAAATTAAAAAGGGGTGTTGCAGCATCTCTACTGAGATGGGTGCAGGCAGTCCTGAGCTCACGCAGAGGGGATCCTCGGGCATTCATGGAAGCTGGTACCTGAGCTGTGCAGAAGCCCTTTTGGGAACAGAGACCATCTGTAAGAACTATAGGTCTTTAAAAAAAACTTTCTCCTGCAAGAGCATATGGAGCAGCAGAGAGAAGTTTGTCATGCTTAGTCTGTATCGAAGATTAACTTGTTGAATGCATCTTTGTAAGTGTCAGGGATGTGAGGAGCATGTAATAAAATCAGATGGAAGTAGTAGGTATTGTGCATGGACATAAACAATTTATTTACATGTTTATGTATTTACTAACATAGGTAAACATTTATGTATTTTCTGATTATTATTAACCCTTTGTGTGAAGACTGAACAGAATCATTCCTGCAGTCTAATGGCCTGCTGCTTACAGAAAAGTGTTTTCTGTGCTTTCCTGCACTAACAATGTTGTGCTGTCTATCATTCTCTGCTTTTGCTGTTTTTTATTATTCTTCACTCACTTTTATGACAAGACCTCAGATGGAGAATTCCCTCTGTTCCTTGGCTGCTAATGCATTTGACAGGTCCTTGGGGGAAAGAAGCTCTGAAGTTTGATATTTTTCTTCTTTCTGCTGATAGGACTAGTGCTCAGAGATGTACCCTCTTCCAAAACTGGACTTCCTTTCTGCTGCACTTCACAACAGAGTTAGACCTGAGACAATTGGGGACCATTCATCAGCAAGCTCCATGTTTGCAGGGATGTCCAGGCTTGCCCAGGGTTGTGGGACAGCATCTTCCAGGAAGTGTTGCAGGTGGAGCCTGTGCTCTTTGGGAAACACTATTCTGGGCAGCCTGATGTGTGGAGGAAGCAGCAAATTGCTGATAATGTCGAGGATCTAAAATGTAAGATGCAGCAAAGTTATTACCAGGCTGTTCCTTGCAATGGCTTTTTGCAGGATGAAGAGATGAAGCAGATGATTAGATCTGTGAAGAAAGAGAATGGTGATGCACAGCCTTCCCTAGGGTGGTAGTTAGAAAGCACAGCTCTTCTTTCTTGCAAAATTAACATGCTTCCCTGATAGGTTAAAGGACCAAGCTGCCCTGGCTGTGCTCTGCTATAGCTGCTTGGCACCACCAGAGTGCCCTGGGATAGGGGGACCCCCCTGCTTAGTTTAGTCTGAAAATGCTGTTTGCAGTCAGCAAAAGGGGCTATAAATGACTCCCCACCACCTGTGTTTGATCCACCTGCTACAAAACAGCCAGAGGAAAATCCCTGCTGGAACTGTCCCTCAGCCTGAGCCTAAAATCCCAGGGTATCCATCTTTCCTACCAGCTGGATTTCCCTTAGGCTGGCAGGGCTGGTTGCAACAGCAGTGAGCAGCTGGTACCTGGCTCTGCTAGTCCCCACATGAGGTGTCCCCCTTTTGTTCTCCCTGTCAGCTTTCATCATGGGGTGCAGGTGATGTGCTTCCCCAGGGGTTTTCGTCCACTGCCTATCGAACTTGTTCCCTCTTAAGTTCGATAACAGCACTTGCTGGGCCTGGGAAGAGCCTCTGAATGTGCATCCCTGCTTGAGTGTGAAGATGTATTGCATCTTGGGGGTGATTTGAGTAGGGGCTGCTGATGCTGCTGAGTCCCTTGAAGGCAGCCTGGCTTTGCTCACTGGTCTTCAGCAACCAAGTGCTGTGGCCTTTGGCAGCTGTTGGCCCCTCTTGTCCCTGCTCTTTGGCTTTCTAAGGCATGTGATGTGTATTTTGTGGTTGGGCTACCTGGAAGCAGGAGTTTTTTTTAAGGTATGGGAAGCCAGCTGGTCCTGGTGAGTTAAAAGCCAGGTGGAGGTCACCCATTCCCAGCTGTGAAATGTGTGTTCAGTCAGTCCATTATACCACTAGTGGTGTTACCTTTGGAAAACCATGCTCAGGCAGGGCATACAATGTACTTTGCATTACAACAACTCTTCCCAGCTCTCCTGTAGCTGAGACTTCTGGCTCATCCTGCTTCCTCACCACCCCAGCAGGTTGCCTGCCTTGCAAAGCCCATCTCGTACTGCAGTGGGAGAGAAAACAAAACCTGAATTATGGTACCATATGGATTCTGCTGTGGCTGTTGAAATGAACAGAAACACCTGAACTGAGGTGGAGTAATGGGTAAAACTAAACAAAATTGAAGAACTACTAAAAATTCTGAGTTGTTCTGTGGTGCTTTAGTAATGATATTAACAGTGAAATTAATTATAAGGGGTGAAAGGCAAGTCAGCCTGGAAGAAAAATGTCTCATGATCTTCCTCCATATTTTACTGAGTTTGCCTTTGAGAATTGCATTGGAGGAGAGCTACAGTGAATGAGATATGCAGAATATAAACACAGGTCATGTTTTATTCAGGTTAAGGAGAGGCAAGATTTAAGTTACACAGGCTTGGATTCTGAATATGAACCTGGGAGCTAGCTGCACATTCCAAGGATGGTGTAATTTAATGCTATATCATCATTTAATATTATTGAAACACTTGCAATTTTCAGGGAGTATTTTTAATTATGTTGCAAGGGTAATTTAATTCAGATTATCAAAGTCATCTTCATCGAGATAAGGTCAAATCCCAAGGTGGGGAAACAATATTTTGGTCATTATGGAAAGCTGTAGATAGGAAGAAAAATCAGGTTTTGAATGTGTAAAGTTTAGCAGTTATTTCAAGTGTGAGTGGTCTGATAAATTCTTAACAGTAAGAAATAATTTTTGTTTAAGTATATAAATATGATGATCATATTGAAGTGTGATTTCTAGCAGTGCAATTCCAATTTTAGCAACTACTTAATGATTGCTTTTCATTCCAGTAGGTAGGTTGTTGGGTATTTTCCCTTAGGCCGCTCACTTACTTCCTTGTGTAATGCTCTAGGGCTTGTTAAATTCATCAAGGCTTTGTGATGATCCAGGGGGGTCCTCAGGTTGCACTTGACCAAGGATCACGGTAGCATGGTTGGTGTCCACACATTTGCTTTTAGGTTTATGCTCACCTCTTCACATGGAAGAAACTGGCTCTCTCTGGACAGTGAGTTCCTAAAGATGCTGTGACTGCCTTCCTGGCCCTTCCATGGTTGATGATGACCTAATTTAAAAGTCTTACCAGATTTGGGGAGATCAGGTGCCTCTCCTTGTTGCAGCTCTGGTCAGGGTATGTACCAGGTGGTTGGATGTTTGTCTGTAAGCTGTGGAACTGAAGGGCAGTGGCTTCTGCAGCAGCAGGAGCAAACCTTCCTCCTCCTCAGAGCTTTGTATACAGAGTGAGCTCCTTCTAGAAGATTTCTCTGGGAGGTTTTTTGCTTGTACACTGTACATTGGTGCCAACCTCGCCTCCCCATCACTCTGGGACCTTGTGTTGGGCAAGGCTCTGGCCAGCAGTGAGTAGAGGCTGTGGCTGAGGAGCAAGCTGCAGGATTGGGATGCTGGTGGGGTTGCCAGGTCCTTGCCAGCCATAGCCCTTCATGCAGGCAAGGTCTCTGACATGGCTGGACTGGTGGGTGCATAATCCTCCTCTTCCAAGATTTGTGAACTTCCTTTTCTTTCTTTCAAGAGAAACACATCCTGATTATGCAGCTGGAATTCAGACAGGTACTCTCACAGTTGTCACTGCTGGCTACAGGGAAGAAACTATCATTATTTAATAAAAAGAGGGGGGAAAAAAAAAAAGGAAACATCTGACTCCACTAGTTTGCATTAAAACCCAGACAAAGGCTTTTGCTCTTTGACTGAATGAGTTGCTCGAATGACCTGGGGGAGGCAGGGGAGGAAAAAGTTACTCTAATGCCATTCTGAAATGTCACTCTTGGCTGTTCAAATACCACATTGCACTAAAGCTTGTAAATCACATGTTACTTCCTAATTAAAAAATGACAAGCCTAATGGTGTCTTCCACTGCTACTTCAGAACCTTGCACAGACAGGCGTGCTCCCAGGGTTTCACAGCCACTGGGTGCAATCCATCTCCTGCTTTCCTTTTTGAGCTACACTGATCAAGGAAAGAGGTTAAGCATGTGGCCAATTTGCATTACTGGCATGGGGATGTTGAATGACTGATTGTAAAGAATATAAGCCCAGGAATGTGTTACTTTTTTCTGTGCTAAACCATAATTTTGAACTGAAATCCAGACATAAACTGCTGCTACAATGAAGTGCTGAAGAAGCTTTCTGGTGGGCTTTCTGGTTCCTGGTCTCTTTGGAGATGTCGCACCTGTATCACTTGCTTTAGCGTAGCCTTGGGTTTCATAGTACCAGTTATAAAACTCCAGCTGTCCTGGAAAATTTTAGGAGTGTGTTTTCTGGTTTGGTGCAGCTCTCTTCAGGAGGAAAGAAGCTGTCATGTAGACAGCAGATACAGAAAAATGCTTACAAATTTTACAGGCAGAGGTTGGGCATTTTGTTTTTCTTTTTTAGGCCCCTGGTAGGCATTTCAGCTAAAATAACAGTGACTGTTTTGCAATATGTGGTTGTATTTTTTGTCTCCTTCGCTAAGTAATGAGTATTGCTTTAGTTTTCTTACTGTGAATAGCAAACTACTTGGGGGAGAACTAATGTTGACAGGAGCTGTTAGATATTCAAGGATTTTTTTTTTGTTTGTCCAATGAGGTAAAAAGGTTTGTGGACCAAGCACAGCACACGTAGCTGGAGCCTCCCAAGGAGTCTGCTTGCTGCCTGCCCTCAGAGCTTCCTGGGCTGCTGTGATGGCACTTAGCCAAGCTGAGCTTCCCCTCCAGTGCTTCTTTGGCTTCTTTCTGCTTATATTCCTTTTCTGGGTTGTTTAATTTCTTCCCAATGGATAAGTGAGTGTGCTGTTGAGGTCAGGTTGGTTTGGTCACTGCTGGTGTTGAGAAACCATCCAAGGGCTCTCCTTATCAACCTGCAGCCCAACAGGCAAAAAAATCTCTTCCATGCCCTTGCCAAGTGTCTGCCTCACAGCCCTGGTCAGTGGGGCAAAGTCCATCCTTGTGTGGTCCTGAGTACACCTCGGAGCACGATGAGAGCTCACCTTTTGGATATCCTAAGGGAGAGGGTGATTGAAAGCAGACACGGGTTTGTTTTCCTCCATGCCCGGGGGCCAGGGTCCCATCGCGCACCTGGGTTCAGCTATATGTCCTCCAAAGGGACCTGCAGAAGTCAGAGACTATCCCTTGTCCCAAGACTTTGCCCGAAATACCTTACTTTCACTTACTCACACTCACCAAGCAAAGGCTTTATACTGTAGCCCCAGGCAACCTGCTCCGGGTCTTCTGATTTAAACCTTCTGGTTTTGCTGCCAGAGAGGACAACTAGTCTTTTCCACTTGGTGGCTGGTTTTTAGATTGTTAAAGGGAATTATCAAGTCTCTCCTCAGCCTTCTCCCCTCTCACCTGCCTAACCACAACTTAATCCAACTTCTCCTCTAAGCCCATATTTTCATGGTCACTGACTGTGCCTGCTGGTCTCCTGGGGTGTCTCTTCAATTGGTACACATCTGAAACACATGTCCAGGGCTACTCTTGGTTTTCCTGATGAGATCTTAGAGCTCTTGATTCCTGGGTGGTACTTACTTCCAGCCCTCCCAGGGTTGTTGTAGGATGTTTGTTCATTCCGCACGGCGTGGATGCACACAATGCTTGTGGGGCACTGACTTGTGATTCATGGTGGTGCCCAGATCCTTTTCTATTAACTTGTGGCTTTACCATCTCCTCCTTATCTGGTGTTTTTCCACTGTCTTTCTGAATTGCATCCAATTTGTTTTTAGCTTGACTTTATTTTTTTTTTCTCTTGATTTGCTCTCTTCTCATCTAAAAATATAAGCTATATAGCCTGAAAATATATGGTTGTACTTTAAGTAAGGAAAGAATAACACTGTGTGTCACTCTTACCTCTCAACAGATCTAGATAACTGCCTGTCTTCTCTGAGGCTGCATGAAATTGTTGTCAACCACGTGGAATATTCCATCAGAACAGTGCCAATTTCCTTCTGCAGCCTCTCAGAATAGCTGTGTTATAATACTGGGTAATTAAGTTGCGCTTCTATTGCCCTTTTAACCAAGGGTACCATAACCTTGTTTTAAACTGAAAATTCACAAGGAAAGCTTATACCTGTGTCCTGGTCCGGCAGGATCCCAGGCAAGGTGCTACTGTGAGGTAGTGATACTGGGATCAGCACTTTCACGTGGGACATGTGCCACAAGTACTGTTCTGGTGGGGGAGATAAGTAAAGGGATGCTCAGTGTAGATGAATCAAATTCAGGCTGTTTCATGCCAGAGGGAGAAGTGTTGGCTCAGTGGACTCCTGGGACTGTACTTGGATTTCTGTGGTGATAAATACCTGTTTCAGTATTGAGCTGAGCTCAGCATCAGAATTGTCTTCCCAGTGACTCAGTGGTTTATATTACATGTCATGTTTTTTTGCTTTTCTCCCTTGGTAAATGCTATTTAGGGTTTTTTAATTATTTACATGTGCTGATGCAATGATTTGGGCTACCACAGCCCATAATGAGCTGTTTGCTACAAATATGTGGGGATAGACATGGTGGTGGCTGCATACCCCATATGCAAGTGTACGGGCTGAGCAGGAGGCTGCAGTACCACTGCTGGCAAGGTGAGGGGGGTAGTGGACAAGCTGCTGGGGTTTTTTTTGGAGATGAACTCATGTTGACTGAGGCCTCATTGCCCCAGGGAGGGTACTAAGACAGGTGTGGATGTCTCTTGCAGGAGAGGACGGCAGTAGAAGCACGCAAAGAGATGGGTGCTGAGCCGTGCAAGGAGCTGGGTGTCCTTGGTGGCTCCTTGGGTGTCTCTAGGCAGTTAGAGGGGACCCAATCACTGGTGTCTTCCTTATCACTGGAGTAAGACAGTCTTCTGAGCAGCAGTCCAGCCTGCAGAGAGATCCCGCGTTTGCTCTTGAGGCCAGTGTGCTTAGTGCAGGCTCGAGGAGGGGGAAAGATGCAGAGGATGGAGAGGTGGCAGTTCCCGTGCTCCCTCTCCGATCATTTCAGGGTCATGGACATGCAGCTTAACTTCTGCCTTTCCCAGGGATGTGGAGAGAGTTAACTGTTATGAAGATTAAAACTGATACAGAAACAGCAAGGGTTAGTGTGATGTGTCTGTTCAGCAGAGTGTGGGGTCTGGCAGGAGGCACTGAAATGGCAGTTTTAATTATAAATGAATTTATAACTCAATTTGCACTTAATACGTCTGGCACAGTATTTTTCTGTGGGAACTTCCAGGATGCTGGGCTGAACAAATTGAGTGCAGCTTTCACTAACTTGTACTAAGTTGCCCCAAACAATTGCGTTTGTAATTCAGTGAGTTGCTGACCTTTGCTCAGTGAATAAATTTGGACAGTCAGATGAACATAACACAAAGATGCTTTTTGCTTGACATTTAGGTACAGTTAATGAGCATGAGTGAAAGAATAAAATTCTCACAAATGCAGGTTATTTCAATAATTGGAACAGTAATGATTCAAATTTAATTATATATTTAACAATTAATCATTCATTTGAGGCTTTTGAAAGAAGGCTGCAGAGCCAGGCACCAAATTAAAAGTAGTAAAAAGCCAACAAAAGGTTGGCTTTTTGTAAAAGACTCTACCTGGAAATAACAGGAAGGGAGAATTTTACAGTGAGCCCATAATTTCAGGTTTCTAGGCTCCCCACTGAGTCATTGACTTCCAGATAAGATCAATAAAGTCTAGTTTCTTGCCTCCGAGTTCAAATCCAATTCCAGCTGCAGTTGCTAGCGATGGCTTTTGGGGGTGGGCGTGCTCTCGACTGCACCCCCCGTCAAATGGCAGGTCTTGGGATCACCCATCATTTCAGAGGTCCTTCAGTGGAGGTCAGGGTCTCTTTGCAGATTGTTCTATCAGCTGTTGACCTGCAGAGAAGTACTTTGTGTTTGCTGATTTATATTTTTTCTTTTTTTTTTTTTGGATGGATGGTGGAGAAGATGATGTATATTTTCATCTTTAACCCCTCCCAAAATCTTAAGCTTGTAAGACGGTATCAGAAAAAGATGTTTTATCCAGATCATATCTCTAGAGATGGTGCAATTCCAGCAGGATGTGGTGATTTTTTTTTGTTGAATCTACTGAAAATTTCAACAAGGGATGAGGTGTTTCTCATGCTGCTGGAAAAAGCTGAAATGGTTAATTATAAGAAGGAAATAAACAAAAAAAAGAGGAAGCCTCACCTGTTCATCACATTGGATAAAACAGTCAAGCTGATGGAGAGGAGCAAGTGCTTGAGTATTGCTCATGGAGCAGTTTAGTCAGTAAATAACTCCATTTTCTGTAGACAACTGTGAGCAGCTGATGTTTATTTGGTTTTGTTAGGCAAGTCAGAAGCCCAGGGAAGGATAAACTTTCTCCTGTGGATGTGGAGTTGGGACTGGTCACTGCATTATTGCTTGTCCAACCCCTCTGTGACTGGGAATCATTCCTCAGTGCCCCCTTGCAGAAGATGAAAACAGTGATGATGGCTAAACTATTCAGAAGCTGCAAGACTCTGTAAACATGTAAATCCTTTAATTTTTGAAGGAAAGTGCAGCATCAGTCCAAAGTGCATCTACAATGTATGAGTTGCAGTGGTTGGACAAGTGCCTGTTTAGTCTGATCACTTCTGCTCTGATTCTCTCTTGTGAGTGCCAAGGAAACTTTCTATTTGCTGGCTAAAATGCCAGACTCCAAAGTGGCCAGTGTTGAGGCTGTTGTCTTGGTGGTGCCTCTGTATTTTACGCTGTCTCCAGACTCTGGTCCCACTGGAAATCACTGCCATCATTTAGTGCTGACTGTTCAACAGTGCTGCATATGAATACATTCTCAGAATACAAAATGCTTCTGAAGAGATGCAAATTTTTATAATGGTTTAAATCTTGATTTGTTGGCTCCTGCGTGCAGAGAAGCTGAGGGCTGGGAGCAGCAAAGCCTGGGCCTAGAGAAGCCTCCAAGAAGATTCTAGCTACCATGCTTCTGTTTTGTACCTTGCACTTTCTGCTCCTCTCCCTGTAACCCATCAGTTCCTTTGCAAGTCACAAACTGGTTTGGGACCATTTCAATAATTATTTATGTTTTGAAGTTACCTGGGAATGTGGCACCAAGATTTATTGTAAACTTGTGCATCTGAGCTGTGTCAGATCTCAGGGATTTTGATAGCCTCTATGCAATAGGTAGGAGGGTTGGTGTATGTATTAAACCTCTGTGCTGAATAATCTTGCCCGGATCGGACCTGGACATGACAGGTCACTGCTTTGGGATTGCTCCCAGCCAGGGAACCCCATGTTGGAGTTCAGAGGGGGGAAATATGTAAAAGCCTTGTCCTGGATGCTGCTGTTTCACTGACCAAAGTGTTCCCCTCTGGGTTAGGTCCATCCCCAGAATCTCCTGGGGCTTGTATGATGTTAAGTCATTCAGGAGTTGTGACAGGTCCTAGTTAAAAGGAAATTGCCCAACTCCAATCAATCTAAAAATCAGGTGTAGTTTTAAACACTTGCTGCAGACAGTGGGGAGACAGAACAAGGGACACACCTTCAGGTTCGTCCGCCTTTCTTAAACACCTCTAATAAATCCCCCTGTGGAAGAGCCTTCGGCCCCTGCCCTTGTGAAATGAGGAACTTCTGGGGAAAGAGCTGATGGTTTGGGTAGCAATGGACCCAGGGATATGCGTAAGTCCATGAGGTTTTGTGGTGACTTGTGTGGGGTACTTCTGAGGCCTCCCCTGGACATCTTGATGTAGATTGCTTTTATCAGGAGCTCTTTACTTAGACACCATCATAAAAGCCATATCCTGATCTGCAGACTCTGTTTCTGTGAGAGCTGCAAAAATTGATGGTTCTTTATTATTAGAGGCAGGCGAACTAAGTGTCGTGTATGAATGATTTCTTATGAGGATAATGCTGGAGTTTTGTTGGTAAACTTGGAACCTTCTAATCATCTTCTGGATCAAGCCCCTTCAGGCTGATTTTATTTGAAAACCTCCCCCATTCCTGAACTGTACAGCTCTTTGGATGCTTCCCTGGCTGGATGCAGCAACTGTCCTTCGATTGTTCAGTCGATAGGCAGTCAAAACATCGCTGCCCTGTGCTGGATGCTAACAAGCACAGAGGCCGATCTTGCAAGGTCTCCTAATTGAATTTTTGCTTACAACACAACAGTCAGTCATCTGGTAGGATTAGACCTATAAATTGTCCCCACGTCTTTTTGTGTAACTGTCCATGGACTGTCACACGGATATGAAAGCGTGTGCTGTGAAGTGATGCCCTTTGCAAATGACTCTGCAGTGTGAAAGGCTCGCAGGTAAGGGGATGTTAGTTGAATAAATGAACTACAGGCTTTTATATCTGTCACAACAAAGTCTGGCTGGGATCAATAGGGATGAAAGAAATGGTGTAACTAAATGACGTCTAAATTCTGCAGCAGTTTCGTCCTTTGTGGTTTTGAGATCACGCTAAAGAAGAGCCAGTTCTCAGTTAAAACCTAAAGAATATTGCACATTAGATATGATGTGTAACATCCATGGGTACACTGCTGAAGGCAGCTGGTAGCGCTCCTGCGCTCCTGAGGTCACAGGAGCTTGGAGCAGAAGCTGGATGCCTCCACAGGGAGGGATTTGCTGTACAGGGATGTGCAGGGATGCCTGCAGGGATTTGCTGTACAACAACTCCTGGTTTGAAGATTTAATGTGGTCTGATGTAAAATTATCCAAGTGATGAAAGCTTTGACTTCCTCTCCCTTTCAAATACTTTATTTCTTGTGAACTGTAGTGACTCCACTAATGCACAAAGCGGAACACCTCCAGAACACGTCATCTGATGAGTTTTAGGTTTCCTCACAGGGAGAGATTGTTTGTTGTCTCAGATGGTGCCTGTTGTGTTCTTAGCACAAAGCAGAGAGTGGCTAGTATGAGACTGCAGGCTGTGAGTGTCCTGATCTCAGTAAAGTTTTCAACTGGCAGGTCCCAGGGTTTGACTTCCTAAGAATTGGAAGTGGATGCGAGTGGATGAGGCCCTCTATAGACAGATAGCAACAGCCTCACGTTCACATACCCTGGTCCTCATGTGGGACTTCAACCACTCTGATATCATCTGTTGGAGGGACAACACAGCAAGGCACAAGAAAGCCATGAGACTCTATAATTCTGTGAGTTGTTTTCACCACTTACTCAATGAAATACTTTGTCTGGAAATTTCAGCATGTGCCAGGTTCTGTCAGAACCACCCATGTGAAAATTGTTAGTTTTTCCTAATATAGTACGAACTGGGTTGAAACATTCCAGCATTTATTTAAATATGACAGATTATCAGCTTTTAAAAATGAAGATTCCTGCTCCTAATTTTAGCACATGGAGCTGCTGCCCAGGAGCTCACAGTAGGCAATGACATTTCCTTGCAGTCCCTAGGTCACAGTGCCCAGTTTTTATCATTGGTACCAAGCTGGACTTCTGGAAGCATCCAAATATTTGGTCTGAAAGTCCCCACAAAAGCTCTTGCTCATAATGCGGTTGTTTTTCATTAAATATTCTTACTCAAAGTAGCACTGATGAGAAAACTGGTAGGGGAAAAGAGCTTCTTGCTTGTAATTAAACAGCGACACGGATGGCATGGTTCCTGCAAAGTGCAATCCCACTGCTTTAATCCAGTCTGGCTTTAAATCTGGCTTAGTGTACATCAATGAAAGGCAAAATAAATGGTGCTTAATTAACAGCTTCCAACACAAGTGCTTTTGTGTGTTGCATCTAAGACCCCTGTGGCCCTGAGCCTTGCTCTGAGGGGGCTGGCATGCTTCTGGTTGTCATTAGGCTCCTTCTGCATCCCTGGTCTCCTCCCAGAGTTTCCAGCTGTCCCAGACCTGCCCATCCCATTGCATGTATGATTGTCCAGCAGCTTTGGGTGGTCAAAATGAACTGGGTTAGGGGAAAAAAAAACCCCCACAAACAAAAAAACAAAACAAACAAAAAACCCCCTAAACCAAATCAGAACAATTTTTTAAATTATTAGTTTAAAGTTAATCCAGAGTGCTTGACTAAACCAGGTTTAGGGGCTGATTACGTGAGCTCATATGCCAGTGGACTGGAGGTAGTGGTCGTCCTCATGGGGAGCAAGGGATGGGGTTGAGTGGAGGGTGATGGTCAATGGAGGCAGCTGTGGCTGCACTGTGAGGCTGAGGGCCTGGTGAGATGCTCTGCCCGGGCCAGCTGTGATGGTGGATGGATGTACAGCCCAGGTTCCTTTGGGCTGTGTGCCCATGGGCACTGCTGCTGCAGCAGGCTGTGGGCAGAGTGCTGGGGGCAGCCCTGCGTGTGACTGCTGAGGTTGGCCAGGTCCCCTTATCTCACACAGCCAGGTGGGTGTTGTCTGAAGCAGGTTTTGACCTTCCTTTGCACTACTCTGCTCGCTGAGGAAGTGCAGGTAATCTGGTGAGCAGCTGGGAGCTGTAATGTCTGCTGCCAGGGCCATTAGAGCCAGGAGAGGACAATTCTGAATTGCATTAAATAACATTTGAAGCTCTACCTCTTGAAAACCTCCCTGCTTCTCTCCCCTTTTATGTACTTTTTGCTTTCTAAGCTTTCCTTCCCTGCCTCAATACCTTTCCTACGTCTTTTATTGAGCAAAAGGTCTCTTTTATTTAGCGGCAGGACTGCTGGGTTTGGAAGGAAGTGCAGGAGCATCGCCCGTGAGCCAGGTAGTTTCCCAGCAAAGGAAAGTCTTGAGCTTGTTCTGCTGTGATTACCAGGCTCTTTATTCTATTTACAACATTCAGAGACCCTCATGTACCTACTGTGAGACTGCTTTCTGTTACTTTTGATTGTCTCTCAGTGAGAACCCAGATGCTGCTTTGCCATTTTTGGGGGGCGGGGGAGGATGAACCGCAGTCTTTTCCACTCTTTGAGTAAATATAGACATGCCCTACGTGCATCTGCTTTGGAAAGTCTCACTGCGATCTCTGTGTTGATTCCCCAGGAAGCATGAAAACTCGGGACAACCCAGGATGTTTCTGACGACAGTGTTCGATGGCAGAATGGCTGCAGGTCCATTGGGGAACAGTGGAGGTATTCTTTTGTTCCGTATGAAAGGAAGAAGAGCTGTGGGGTTATCTGAGCAGAGAAGCCATGTCATTACTGCTTTATCTAAGAGTGAGATTTAAAAATGGGATTTGGGTAATAAATACAGGCTTCATGCTAGTTATTAAAGCAAACACAGAGTAGAAGAGATAAGCCTGCTGCGTTTGTTCATGGATAAGAAGGTAATAGAGAGGAACACAGAGATACTTTGTAAGAGGAAATCTGCTCCTCCTAAGAGTACTGTTTAATTGCAGTTGCCTTGAGGGAGCTGGACCTCATTTGTGAGGTGCTACTGAAGCGTGGGAGAAAGAGCTTGTGACCTCTTTTGTCTGTGATCAAGGGTTCACACTCAAGTGACCACAACGTAAGCTGCTGCTGCTCATCCTCTGGTGCCTGTCCATGTGTTTTCTTTTAGCTGTGGCAGACATGGAGTATCATCACCAGTGTTTTCAAGAACAAGCTACGTGAACGTGTGCCAGCAACAGGTTAGGATCCTTTGTTTCTCTCTATTGATGGGATCACATAGATGGGGTTTTTTTAGGCCCTTTTCAGTGACTGATTCATCCATTAATAGAATAAGAGGTAATAAATACCTTCTTTCCTCCTGTGATCAGGAAACTAAAGCATTAGTCATGAGAGATCCAGGAGGGCATCCTCAAGCAAAGCAGCCCTTTTGTTGCCCTGAGTTCATTTCTGCTACTTAGAATGTTGAGGAGGAGAGCAGCAAATAGTGGTGGTCCCTACCCACAGGATGTGACTAGGTTAAGGAGGAAGCTTTGTGCTGAGGTGTAGGCAGTCTTTTGACTACTGATGCAGTAAAACACATGTCTGTCTTGGTAAAGCCTGCTCCAAGCCATTGCCCTTGGTTCACCAGGGGCACACAGAGGTGGAAGAATAGAGTGTCTTTAGGCTCCTTTCACTTTCATGAAGTTGCAGACCAGGTGGCGTGGTAGGAAGGGATTTCTGGAGGGATCCCACGCATAAACCCTCCAAGTGGACTGTGACTGGGCACACTATGGAAAATAAATCCATATTGTCCTTAATAGGTACCTAGTTCAGAGCTTCTGCCTCTCAAATCCTGGCTTCTTTTCAACCTTGATTCCTAGGCCAAGTTGGGGGTCTGATTTGGGTGTTGTAACCTTTGTGAAGTAGGAAGGGCTGAGTTCAAGCCCAGGTTTACATCTGGCTCGCAGTGGATGATGCACAAGCCATATTGCCACAGCCTTTAGACTGGCAAGAATTTCCAAGATTTCTAAGAATCAATTAATGATTGTTACTAAAATACTGATGTGTGTTAAAACCTAATTTTATGGCTGTGTTACTGTGTGCTTTTTTCCTTTGTGGCAATGCCTTGGAGCTCATAAGCGAGAGCAACATTGTGCTAGATGCTGTGTAAGCAAAGAATAAAACGTCCTTGCAATAAAGATATCTATGTAAAGATAGGTGTACTTTGGAGAGATAGGGGCCACGATATACACCCTTGTCAGTATTCTGTATTTCATGTAGATGCTGAAGTAAGCAGTGCTTGACTGACTGGTAGGATAGACACAGCAAGCTGTCATTCTTTATTTGGTTTAATATGTCATTCAAGCACTGAGTTTAACACTGAGGTGCATATATAGATCTTTCTGAAGTGGTCTGTTAAACTGGTATTCTTAATAAGGTCAACAGTCTTAGTGTAATAAGATAGAGCAGTATAAATGAAAAATGCTCATCTGAAATGGTCTGTCATGTCATATGTCCCAATCACGTTCAATTTCACCTCGCCAAACAAAAACATATAATAAAAGGCAGCATGAGAGAGAACCGTTTCTCTTGGAAACTGGAAAAATTGTGTGGGAAAGTAAATCTGTGAAATTCTGTCTTGGATTGAAACTACCCCCCAGGGTCAAAAAGAAGTTCAGGTGTAGTGTGTTGTTGCACCTCATTACAGATCTTGTCCTACTTCTGGTCCCAACCCTGTTTAGGATATCGCTAGCAGAGTGAAGATCAGTAAATTAGGGTGGCTGTAATGGAATCACTCGGGTGGTTTTGACAAAGCATACAGTCTCAGCCCTGTTTGGTTTTTTTAAAGAAGTTGCCCCAGTCTCAGCAAAATACACAAAATACTTGAGGGGTTCAGGTTTGATGGAAACACCTGGGAGGACATGTAGAAATAACATCCAGGATGGCTGGGATGGAAGCTCACTAAATGCCTCCTGCAGACATGACGAGGGCAGTGATGAGGGTAAATCTCATCTGCTGCCATCACCATCCTGCTGCTTTGTCGACTTCGGAGTCCCATCTAAAGATGTCCCCACAAACTTGTCAAAGCTAGGAATAATATCTGGCCTCCTCCACACTTTCTGTCTTGCGGCCATTTCAGTCTCCCTCTGCTATGTCTTGTAATAAACTAAATCATGTCTGAAGGGAGAGAGGTGGCTAAAGATTATTCTGAAGTGAAGGATGACCTCTCTAGGGCAGCATGGTCAGAGGACCAGAGGGACTGATTGGAGTACTGTTTCAGCTGCTCTCTCCTGTCCTCTGAGAGGGAGGGAGGAACATGAGCCAAAAAGCTTTGAATTCTCCTGAACTCTGAAGGTGTGAAGATTTTGATGTACTTTAGTATCTAGAACGAAGGAGTTTACATAATTAATACCATATTTTCCTGTTGCCTTCATCGAGTCATCTTGTTATCACCAGCTGCTGCTGGAGGTCACATGCAAATAAGATGAAACCCTAGTTGTACTTCAACAGGATTTATTTTTATGGGTAGATCAATTTTAATGAAGCTGGTGCATTACTTTGACCCATTGCTAGCTATGGCTTGCCTTTCCTGCATTTCAGTGTGTTGCTGCTTGGGGATAAGGCTGTTTAATTGATTTCCAGTTGTTCTTCAGTGTTTCTGTAACATGCAGCAGTGCCTATTACAAACATTTCTCACCACTAAAGAAGTGGCAGCTGCAGCACATTAGGGAACTGGGCTGGTATGAAAAGAGTCAAGGGTGGAGAGGAGGCATGCTTAGCACTTGTGGTTTCTTACAAGTCTTTTTTAGCTCAAAAGCTGATTTCTTTCTCCTTTTTAGTACTGCTCTTCAAGTTGAGATAGAGGGCTGGAAATGGAGAAATAAATGATTGCATTGGAGAAATGTTCTTACTTATTTGTGATTTGACCTTGGGCCAATGCTGCCAACTCATAACCACTGGATTGACTAAAATGACTCCTTTGAATTGCTGAAATCACCTTTAAGATGACAGCTTGATTTTCTCCTTTGTCCCTTGCCTGTTGCCACCTTTGCTTGGACTCTGGCTTTAAGCCATAACGCTGTAGCTGTCTGCATGTGGGTGACAGCCGTGCATGTTTGATGTGAGCCCCAGCCATGTCCCGGTGAGACTCTCATGAGGAGCAGTAAATAACAGGCAGGGAAAAAGTGCCTTATGAGAGGCAGCTACTTAAACCACTTGGTAGCAACAGCATGAGTGCTCTGTCCCATATGGGAACCTCGTCCTGCTACTTCTCCCTTGGTCTGAGCCCCCCACCTCCTCGTGGCTACCCTGGATGGATGCTCAGGCTTGCTTTTGGAGGAGGGCTTGGTGGCAGTGCCACACAGTGTGCTGTGGGGAGCTCAGCCATGGGGTCACCTCACACACCAGAGCTGGAGGTGCTGGATGAGCCGATGCGTGGGCTGCCCCTGTGGCATGGGGTTGCCCCTCCAGTCAAGGTCAGGCTTGGGGGGGATTCAGGTCCCCATTACCAAAAAGCATGACAGATGTAGGGTGGGATAAGCCCCCCATGGCCAACAGCACAGGAGGGTTCGTATGAAGGGAGGCCGGGGCTGCCTGGTTTGCAAAGGAGCTGTGCAAAACAGGCTGGGGGACTGGTGTGGAGATATCACGTGGTGGTACCAGAGGTCAGCTTGGTGTCCTTTACTCTTCCTTCTAGCCCAGAAACAGGGGAAATGCAGTGAAAGTGGTGGTTAATGAATCTAACAGGAGTAGAAGGAGGTGTGTGTCAGCTCTGTGGGCCTTCATGGAGGCCAGGAGCTTCATGTTGTCCAACAAACCAGACACACACATGGATGATAAAATACCCTGTTTCAGGGCACACAAAGATGAAGTTTGTGTGCATCCTATTTCGTAGGAAACACCAGTGAGGCCAGATTCTCCCCTCTGCAAAGGGTTAGTTATGGCTGGGCCTGTCCGAACAACCTCCCAGCCCGTCCTGTCACGGCAAGCTGCTGTGGGGGTCAGACAGCGCCTTGGGTGGGCAGAGACACGCAGGGTTTCTGTGCTTGCTTCACTGCTGAGAGTCAGGTTAATGCATTAGGCTGCTTTACCTGGTTAGGTGAAAGTCTGACAGAGAGCTTTCTGTAGGTGCAGAGTCCTGCAGGGTGAGCCTGACCTCAAAAATGCTTAAAATGGATTAAAATCCTTTTAAGGCTTCCAACAAGGCTCTTCTTCCATATCAGCTTTTTAGTGGCCACCATGGCACTTGAAGGTCTATGGCCTGGCTCAGGACAACAGTCTTTGTGATGGGCACTGGTCAGCAGAACCTATTTTGGCTATTGAATCTGGCAGTTTGATCCCTCAGGGCCTTCTTAAGCACTTAAAAAGGCAAGATGATTATTTGGACACTTGTTTTGTGAGCTAGATGGGCAGAGGTTTCTGCAGCCCTGGACCACTTGCCTCAGTCTTGGTTCAGGGGGATGTCCCTTCTTAGAAATGCTCAGGGTTGGTTGGAAGAACCATGTGCTTCCCGCCCTGCTTCATGCTGGGACCGGACAGAGGGTTGGACAGAGCATCCTCTGACTGGTCCATCAATCCCTGGGCAGGCAGGGAGTGAGCTGGCCTCCTCCTCAGCTGCAGTGGGTGCTGGTGGCATAGGAGGACACATGACTACTTTTGACAGATGAAATCTTACTCTGTTTAGAACAGTGTCTTTTTCTCCTACTCCATTTTTTTTCTTTTCCTTCACCTTTTCTGCTGTTTTAGTGTCTGAGTGTGTGTATAGGTCTGGAAGCCATGGAAAGCTTTGAGTCGGTGTTCAGGTGTGTTAGATGCCACAGGAAGGAAATCTTGCCACAGCCTGTCCCTCAGTCAGGCCACCTCGGGCAGCTGTCCCCTGCGGGCATCTCTGACAGATGGGCAAAGCCTAAAAAGCATCTTTGTGTTAATTGAGTTA
Organism: Eurypyga helias; assembly: GCF_000690775.1. NCBI lineage: Eukaryota > Metazoa > Chordata > Aves > Eurypygiformes > Eurypygidae > Eurypyga > Eurypyga helias. Next base: position 57,551 of record NW_010252149.1, on the reverse strand, counting down.
AAAATCTACATTTTTGTACTAAAAATAGGCTTTCTTAACCGTGAAACTACTTTTTTTTTTTTTTTTTCCTTCGCGTGTCCTCTGCTAGAATCATGGAGTCATTTAGGTTGGAAAAGACCTTTAGGATCAAGTCCAACCATAAACATAACTCTGACAAGTCCACCACTAAACCATGTCCCTAAGCACATGTCTGTTAAATACTTCCAGGGATGGTGGCTCAACCACTTCCCTGGGCAGCCCCTTCCAATGCCTGACAACCCTTTCTGTGAAGAAATTTTTCCTGATATCCAATCACCACTTGTGACTGGTAAATGGATTTAACTCCATTCACCACAATTCTTTGGGCCTGGCCATCCAGCCATTTTTTTACCCAGTGAAGCATGCACCCATCCAAGCCATGAGCAGCCAGTTTCTCCAGGAGAATGCTGTGGGAAACGGTGTCAAAGGTTTTACTAATGTCTAGGTAGACAACATCCACAGCCTTTCCCTCATCCACTAAGTGGGTCACCTTGTCCCATAGAAGGAGATCAGGTTAGTCAAGCAGTTTCAGAAACCCATGCTGACCCTGCCTGCTCACCTGGTTGTCCTGTACGTGTCGCATGATGGCATTCAAGATGGTCTGTTCCATAACCTTCCCCGGCACCGAGGTCAGGCTGACAGGCCTATAGTTCCCCAGATCCTTCTTCCAGCCCTTCTTGTAGACGGCTTCACATTGGCTAACCTCCAGTCAACTGGGACCTCCCTGGTTAGCCAGGACTGCTGATTTTTCACTCATGTATTTATAGTAACACTTTTTTATTGTCTTGTACAGCTGTAGCCAGATTAAGTGCTAGTCGGGCTTTGGCCCTTCTAATTTTCTCCCTGAAAAAACTCACAACATCCTTGTAGTCCTTCTGCATTGCCTGCCCCTTCTTCCAAAGCTCGTAAACTCTTCTTTTTTTTCCTGAGTTCCAGTCAAAGTTCAGCCAGCCCTGTCTTTTTCCCCACCAGCTTGTCTTCTGGCTCATGGGGACAGCTTGCTCCTGTGTTCTAAGATTCCCTTCTCAAAGAATGTCCAGCCTTCCTGGACTGCTCTGCCTTTCAGGACTGCCTCCCAAGGGACCCTGTCAACCAGGCCCCTAAACAGGACAAAGTCAGCCTTCAGAAGTCCAAGGCAGCTGTTCCGCTGACCCCCTTCTTACTTCTCCAAGAACTGAAAACTCTATCCATGATCGCTATACACAAGAGAGCCTCCAACCATCACGTCATCCACAAGTCCTTCTCTGTTCACAAACAACAGGGTGAGCGGACACCTTCCCTAGATGGCTCACACACCAGCTTTGTCAGGAGTTTATCTTCCACACGCTCTAGGAACCTCCTAGGCTGTTTCCTCTCCACTGTGTTGTATTTCCAACAGGCAACTGGTAAGTTGAAGTCCCCCATGAGAACAAGGGTTAGTGATTGTGAGACTTATCCCAGCTGCTTATAGAATATTTCTTCTGCCTCTTTATCCTGTTTGGGTGGTCTGTAACAGACTCCCACCATATCTGCCTTGTTGCCCTTCCCCCTGATTCTTACTGATAAGCACTCAACCCTATCATCACCATGATTAAGCTCTAGACAATGAAAACACTCCCTATGTCACACAGAGCTACCCCATTGCCTCTCCCTCCTTGCCTATCCCTTCTGAAAGCTTTATAGCCGTCCATTGCATCACTCCAGTTGTGTGGATTGACCCACCATGTTTCTGTGATGGTAACTATATCATAGTTTTCCAGCTGCACAGCGGCTTCCAGCTCCTCCTATTTGTTGCCCTTGCTGTGTTCATTGGTGTACATGCACTTCAGTTGGGCTACTGATCCCACTACGTTTTTGGTGGGAGAAGCCCTGGCTTCTAATGCATCAATAACTCTTGTGTCTTTGTGTGGATCTCCATCCCCTACCTCCACTGAGATGGCAGACCAAAGGACCTCGCTAACACACCACCCATCGAACACTGGTGTGCTGCCCCGAGGCTTATCTCCAGTGAGCCTGGTTTTATCCCTTTACCCCTTCAAACCTGGTTTAAAGCTCTTTCAACGAGCCCTGCTAACTCCTGCACAATGATCCTTTTTCCCCCTTTGAGGCAGGCGTACCCCATCTGTTGCAGGCAGGCCTGGTGGTGTGTAAACCAAACCATGATCAAAAAAACCCAAATTCTCCTGTGACACCAGGCTTGGAGCCAGGTATTTATTTGCTGGCTCTTCCTGTTTCTTCCCTCATCATTCTCTGCAACTGGAAGGATAGATGAAACACTACTTGTGCTCCTGGTCACTTAACCAGTCATCCCAAGGCCCTGAAGTCTCTCTTGATTGCCTTCAGACTTCTTGTCCCCTTCGTATTTTTCATGTTTTTGTTGGAAGAGAGAAGAAAATAAAACAAAACTCCAATTATTTTTTTTTAAGGAAAAATATTTCCTTTTTGAAGTAAAAAAGAAAGAAAAACTAATGTTTATACTAACTGCTTTGAATGGTGTGATTTAGCCACTTCCAGAAAACTTTTAACATTCTTTTGAACTGTCATAATTTTTACTTAGTTGAGCCAGGAAAGAGTAATTTTAGTTCTGTCCCATGATGAATCTGCTGGTGCGGTTACCATTATTTTCTCTCCTTGATAGAAGCAATTGGCAAGTTACTTTCTGCCTTGGGAAGCCTCAACTGCCACAAAGGGCCACAATCTGATGGGATGTCAAACTGCATAGCCCTTGTTAAGCTCCCCTGACTGGCAGCATCTGTGCATTGGCAATGACATCTCTAAATCCATCCAGGATACAAAAGTACTCTAAAATTGTAGCCTTTGTGTGTGTATGTGCTGTATGTTTTATTTATAAAGCTTTTAGAGATAGCAGCTTGTTCTCTAATTTATTTTGGGTTGGTGAGGAGGAGGAAATCTCATTGGCAAGATAGGGAATTTGCAATCTGAATGTAAAAGGAATGTGAAAAAAAGAGGATTTTTTTTTTTTTAAAGTCCAAGGTTCTGAGACATGTTTGCATGAATAATAATGCTTCCAAAATGATAATGGATTGTGTGTCATCCATTTGTAGGACTGTAGAAGCTGCTGTGATAAATAAAAAGATATGTCAAATTTTGAACAGCATGGGGCCTGTATGTGTCGCTCATCAGACACAATTAAACAAGAGGAATAATTGCCTGCCTGCTAAGTGAAAAGTTGCAGTGTCGCAGTGCCATGTCCAGCATTCATTTGCACAAGGGGCAGTTGCTCTGGTCACCCAGTTAAAGATCTGCCCACGTTTGATGGGGAGCTGTGAAGCTGAGGATGGGCGGCTGTTGGCTGAGCATTTTGAAAAGCCAAAGCTGTGCTGTTATGATTCAGTGTTTAAGACCTCCCTTATGTATTTGCAGGGGCTTGTCCATGGCTGCTGCTGCGTACTTATTCCTTGCTGAGTGCATGAAGTCCTTGCAGCACTAAACCTGCAATTGGTTTTGAGCCACAAAGCCACTGTTTCTTCACAGCAGCCCTGCATGCCACGCTAGGACTGTTGTCGGGTCTTTCCAGCCTGCCAGTGCAGTCTTCTGCTCTTGAAGGTTGTCCTAGTCCAGCAGAGGAAGAGATGCTGGAAGACATGGTCCCAGCTCTGCAGAACCTCTACTAGCCCCATTCCTTTTGCACAGCTTAGAGATGGATCAGGACCTGCTAGAGGAGCCCTGAGCCTGCCCTGAGGAAGGAGAGATGTACAGACTAGCTGATCTCTGGGCCACTACCATGCCTACATTCCTATACCGCATCACGGCATGACTGGTGCTCTCTGGAAGCGTTAGGGGTGCAAGTTTCTACAACTGCTGGAAATGCAGCAGAACCGCCTTTGTTTTGTTCAGCCCTGGTCTGTTTCTCTTTGCTCCTTCTTGTTTCCACTTGCTGGCATGTGTTGGTGCTAAAATAAGAACTTCTAATTGCTGTCTACTCATTAACTAATTATAGGCAACTCCTTAGATGCAGATCATGGACAAGTGCATACTAGCCATTCGAAGTTGCACTGTCTGCAAATACTTTACTGGAGGAAAAAAATTCCATGAAATTACTTGAAAATGGCTTTTGGGATCCTAGCTGTTTTAGTCAAAGCTGAGGGAAAATGCCTCTTGTTTTTTTCCCTTAAACCAGGTATTTGTTGCTTCCAAGTCTTCCTGTGCAGATTTAAAGTGCTTTCTGTCCTGCGTCTGTCTCTAACTCAGGTTTATGCGATACGAAGACTTCCAACTCTGTGAAAGTCTGGTGAAAAATATGTAACAACTGTAAGGCCACAATTCTGCTTTTGACATTTCAGGACTTTGAAATAACTTTTCTGCTTCGGGAGCATTGGTCTCCTTCCTTTCAGATAGCGAAAGTTCCCATTTACCTTCAGCTGTGTAGTCACATAATAGCCAAGGTTTTGTTGGTCTAGCAGAAGGTATTAGCAAAAATTATTAAAATGTGAAGAAATCTAACCCATTTGCTTTCATAAGACTGTGCTATTCTGCAAGGCACGTGAACAGTTAATGTTAACTCCTCACCATGGCTTTGATACTGAGCACCGTGCTCAGAAGCCAGGCTGACTGCGGACAATGCAGTTATTTCATGTTGTTTTCCTCTCTTGCACATTCTTTCTAGGTTGAAAATTCCCCGGACCACCAGTTTCTTGTGTTTGGTGGAGAGGGCTCACAGTGCTTCCAGATGCTATCAGGACACAAAAACACGACAGGTGAGAGCGTGTGATGAACTGCCATGGGAGATTAGGCTGATAGTGTCGGTGACAGTAACCTCAGTGTTACGATACCTCAGCCCAAGAAGGCTTTGCATCACTGAAATATATTCTTGACAGGAAAACATCGCTTTGGCAGCTGGACTGTTTACTTCAGCATCTTGCCTTGGTGTTTTGAGGAAGGAGATGAAACTGGCTGTAAGAACCAAGCCAGTGCAGATCCTTTGGTCCTTTTGCTTTCCAGATGTTGCCACTGTATCTGGAAAGATGCTGCTGTGTTGGGGCTGGAGGTCTGTACACAGGCAGCAGCAGCTGTAATGAACCTGATGAAGGTGGCAGAAGTCCTAGAGAGGACCCTAGGTCCTGCTTTTCAGTGAGCTCAGGTGGATTGGCATGTACATTTATTTATGTATTTATTTATTTCCAGAAAAGACTCCTGTCACTTGGTTCTCTCTCCTTGTTGCTCTTGTTATTCATAGGGCTGTGCCATCAAATCTAACAAGCCAGGAGAAATATCCTTTTTTTTTTTTTTTCTTGGATTGCTGGGAACACAATCACACCAGAGCACATGACAGAGAGGCTACACCAGCTTCATGCTTTTATGCTGGCTTCAGGAAAGATCACTCCTGGTCTAAACTTAGGGTAGTTTGAGCAGGTGGTACCAAGCTCCAGTCTAACAACTGCAGGTTTGAAGTCCTCAAAATTTTTTTGAGGAACTTAAAACTTGTGGAGTGAATTTGTGCCAAACTCACGGGGCTATTTTGCTTGTGGAACTTCTGTGTTCATATAGGAGCCATAAAGCCAGATTTACTAACTTAGCAGAGCAGGGTCTTCATCATTATTACAGGATAGGATTCAAGTACCTAAATCTCGCTGATAGTTTCAAAATCTTATTTCTTGCTACTGTCTGATTTTGACAAATTCTCTTATCAGAAAACTGAACTTGTTATGAAAAAGTATGTCTGACCTGTGAGAAAGAACCTTTTATTCTGCAAAAAGGCTGGAGGTGAGACGAAGGGAAAGGCATAAATTATTGAAAAGCTCTGCTTTTAATGCTGATAGAGTTGCCATCACACAGCTCTATAAGATGTATTTTCACAGAATTTTGAAAGTCTTGTGGCACAATGGGTATAGCAACACCTTTTCTGACAGAGGAAATCAAAAGGTCATGTTTTTCCTCTTGATGTTGCCAATGATCTTCAGGAATGGATGCCATGAAATTTTGGTTTGGGGCCTCCAAGGGCTGGGTGATGAGGAAAGAAGGGGCTGGGGATTTGGGGTAGAGAGCAGAGCATCTGCTCCAGGCAGGTCGTGTTCCCTGGGATCTGGACCTGCCTCCTGGGGGGACAGGGTCCCTCACCGCAGAGCAAATGAACTTTGCTTTGCAGCAAAGAGGGCAGTAAGAGAGAAGCTGAGAGACACAACCCTCATCATGCCTTTCAGCTGTCATAAATGTTTTCTTCTGGTTTGGGTGAAGGAAGGTTTGGAGCAGTTTTTATTCATGAGGCTCTGCCGCTCCCTGTGTGGTTTTCTATGTTTACATCCTGCAGCAGGCATGTCAGGGAACACAGCACCTTTTATTTTTTTAATTTCATAGAGATCAAACAAAGTCACATTTGAAACACTGTGTGAAGATGAAGGTTTTTCAGAATTAAAGAGCTGGATTAGGTGCGGGTCTTCATGTCATGTCATCTCTCTGAATGTTTTCATGTCAGCAGAAAAAACAAGAGCGAGGCTTTCTGACCTTGAAAAGAAATGCCCGAGGGAAAGGCTCCTTCATGCAATTTTTAATACTCTTCCTAGTGACTTTTTTTTTTTCTCCCAAACTGCTGTACCACGATACGGATTTGAACTAATGAATGTCACGCTCATATGGGGCAGTTCCAAAAATGAAAGACCTTCAGTGACTGAATGTTATTATTGCGCTATCCGAAGATGTTATCAACATCACCTACATTTCTGACTTTCAAGTGTCTTAGAATCTTATAGTTAGTCTGTCTGATGCATGAGAGACACACTCTAGATATAGTTTCAAAGCCATCACATAAAACTTTACTCCAAAAAAAAGTGCATAAAAGGGAGCATTGTATGCTGCTTATTTTTTCATTATCGTTTTCATTTGTCTGATCTCTTTTATTTAAAGTAATATTGCTAAAGGTTGTTCTCAGCAGTGATCTTCCTCCCTAATAGTGGGTGAAGAGGGGATCGTTCCAGATCCCTTCAAAAGCCATTTCATTTCCAGATCTTTGGAAGACAGGGGTGAGACTTGTCATTGTGGTACAACATTCGGTGTGTTTGTACCTTTAGCAAGGCACCTCAGGCATACTGCCACTTCTTTCTCGTGGCGGGGAAGACCTCCTTCCTTTCAAATATCCCACATAGCAGACATGTTAACTACTTGTGGGAGGCAGCAGACACTGTTGCTTGCATGACGTGGGTTTTGGGGTCATAGAATCACAAAATGGTTTGGGTTGAAAGGGACCTTAAAGATCATCTAGTTCCAACCCCCCTGCCATGGGCAGGGACACCTTCCACTAGACCAGGTTGCTCAAAGCCACATCCAGCCTGGCCTTGAAGACATCCAGGGATGGGGCATCCACAGCTTCTCTGGGCAACCTGTTCCAGTGCCTCACCACCCTCTCCATGAAGAACTTCTTCCTGATATCCAATCTAACCCTTCCCACTTTCAATTTAAACCCGTTACCCCTTGTCCTGTCACTACAGGCCCTTGTAAAAAGTCCCCCCCAGCTTCCTTGTAGCCCCTTCAGGCACTGGTCCTCCTCTGATGGCACGTTCAACTCAGGCACAACAATTTGATATGGTGAGCTGCTTGACTGGGGATCTATTGTCATCAAGGCAGGTGTTAGGAATGGAGTTTGGGTCCCTACTAACTTTGCTTAGTGACAAAATAGTCCCTGGTTTCAGCGAAGGCAGTATAGCCCTCTCTGTTTTGGGTAGGAGTAGGAGGAATTAGGGTTCACCTTTCAAATGTGACAGGCTCACAGCAAAAGACAGTGGGTTGGCACTAGGGAGATTTAGTCCTGATTCTGCCACTAGCTTTCAGCGGCACTGAAATTAAATTACAGTACTTATTTCTGTCTCAGTTTCTCCAGCAAAACCATTTCTCAGTGTTTAGTTTCAGTCACAATTGCTAATTCACAGACTTAAAACTTCCCCAACTCATGCTTTTTCCTCCATTTCCGCTTTTCCTTCAAGCCTGTGACGTTGGCTATGTCTCTTTTTCAGTCCTTCGTATTTCCCTGGACATTACTTTTCTCACAAAACTTCTCTGTACTGAAATTAATTTCCCTTCTCCTGCCACTTCTCGGGTCAGCAAAGCTTTTCATGATTTTCAGTTGGGACTTAGAAAGTTGGAAGAATACATGTCCTGCCCGAAAGCTGCTGAAGTGAACGAGGGGTTTACAGAAGTGGATCTTGGAGCACGACATTCTCAGGTCAAAAGTGATCTTAGTCAGCGATGAAGGAGCACGGATGAGCAGGGGGGCGGTGGGCAGGTATTTGGGTGAGCTGCAGCGCCATCCCTGCAGGCTGTGCCAGCGGAGGTGAGAGCTTGCAAGGTGCACTGAGGTGTGTCTCACCTGGTGCAGGTGCTCCTGTGGCATGGTTTCCCAGCTCCTCAGTTTGAGTTCAGTTTAACCTGGTGTTCTACAACGATGCCCACAAATTACAAACCCACACACTTGCACTATTGAAGAATAAGATCTGAGGGGTTTTGCCTATTTGGTACATGTGCATATGACAAGGACCATAACACCAGCAACACCGTGGATTTGGTAGTCATGAATCCCCGCTTGCCTTGGGAGAAGAGATGCTTAGCCTACTGCAAGCGAAAGCAGGCAGTGTGTCAGCTTTATTTAGGTGGCCTGTGCTGCCTGTGATCCTTCCATGCCATGGCTGATGCGTCTGTGGTCTTGTATGGTACCTGACACGCCGTGAGAGGATGTCGTAGGATGTGCATGGGCTTTTGGTTGGCAGAGGGTTAGTCCAAGGAGGTGAAGCTTAGCAGAAACCTACACCTAGAGTCTTGTGGCCAAACCCCTCCTGGAGATGCTGGTGAGGCCCACAGAAGAAGGTCTATCCAGCCATGTCGTCTCCAGCTGCTGCAGCTGGAGCCAGGGAAGCTGCTCTCTGGTTGAGCTGCTAGGAGACAATGCTACTCCTTCCCCTTCTTAGTGCTGTTAGTCATCCAAAAGGCTATTTCAATAAAATCTCTGTGCTGTGGGACTAGTGAACTCACAGGACAAGGCTGTTGTGCTGAGACCCTGAGCCCACATTTTCCAGTCTCGTTTCTACAGAACGGCAGTGTTTCTTCTACCACGGAGAAATGAAAAGGCCTTGTATTTTTTTTGGCAGCATCTCATGTCACAGCCAATGGGTGGTGGTGTACTTCAAACCCCAGCTACAGCCCCATTTTCTTTGTGTGTCTGCCCCGCACATGTCCCCAGGAGGCTTGGCAGGGTCGAGAAGTTTTCCACCAGCTATGCCCTGAAACTATTTGCAGTTGGAGCTGGAAAAGTGAAGTAAAACAATCAATCAAGCCAACTATGTAAAATGGAACTTTTTTGTGGTTGGCAAGGTGGTTTTGTGATGCGAGTCCTGGGGTCTCAGTTCCCTTTTATTTTCCCTTACTGCAGCCTTCCTACACCCTCCTACCCCAGTCTGGCACCAGTCATGGTCCAGCCTGCAGCAGGCTGTAATTATTTAGGCAGAACTGGTACAAAAAGTGAAGATTGTAGCTAACGAGGAAGTGCTGGGAAGAGATACCTGCTCCCCTCAGACTGCACCACCCAGGGCACGTTCCCACCCACGCCCTGATGGAAAACTTGCAGCCAGCTTCTCAGTCCTCATTGACTGCACCAGGGCTTGTGTTTTCACCTGGTGACCAGCAGTTTGTGGGAGTCTCCCCACAGACTTAGAGCTTCTGTCTTCTTGTTGTCTTCCAGCGACAAAGTTCTCTAAAGATAAAATAGAAATTGCTGGAAAAAAGAGAGGTACAAAATCTAGTTCGGTTCTATCTTTCTTCTTTTTTCTGTAGTTTTCCCCTGAAATAGCTTGAGAAAAAAAATTAATCTTAGCCTGTGCAGGCTACTGCTTTGAGTAGAAAGTATAACCCAGCAGAGAGGAAAAGAATATCTAGTAATCCTGTTTTAAAATAGACATACAGACTGGTTGAGCCTGGGTTATTTTAGACTATTTTTCAACGCATTTTGTAATGGCAGAAAAAAATATGATCTATATTTCTATGAAGATTGTTTTCATGAGAACATTTCTCATTTATTTTAAACTTACCAGGAAGAAATACAGCCTTTGTTTCCTTCATTAAATGGAAAATCCGGGCTAGAAATAAATAATTTTTTGAGAAGCGAAGAAAAATTCAATGGTTAAAACACTTTGCTATCAGGAGGATTTTTTTCCAGCATACAAAATAATGCCTACTTTTTTTTTTTTTTAAATAGGAAAGGAAAATATTAGATACACTCACATTAAAAATCCCTATATTTGCAAATGTATTTTTGCAAGTGTATTTTCTTCACCAAGTCAGTTATGCTGAGAATTTAGTTATCTCAGCTGTACTCTCTCATGCCTCACTATGCCAGCCAAAATGCTCAAGAACTCATGCTGCTAGTAATAAAATAGCCTTGGCAGTCCTGAGAATTATGACACACAATAAAATTTTGCAGTATACTTTTATAAGTTAAAAATACACCTTACATAGGGGAAGGTTAGTCTTTTATTTATTCTACAGACAAGGTCAATAGTGGAGTTGTTTTAAGGATAAACTTGCCACTGAACAGATACTGAGTTTTTTCCTGGGTACAAATGATCATTCCCCAGTTAGACAAATGTTATGCAATCAGGAAGAAGGTCCACCAAGTAGGTGCATATTCATAGAATCATAGAATGGTTTGGGCTGGAAGGGACCTTAAAGATCATCTAGTTCCACCCCCCCTGCCATGGGCAGGGACACCTTCCACTAGACCAGGTTGCTCAAAGCCTCATCCAGCCTGGCCTTGAACACTTCCAGGGATGGGGCATCCACAGCTTCTCTGGGCAACCTGTTCCAGTGCCTCACCACCCTCTCCGGGAAGAACTGCTTCTTGATATCCAATCTGAACCTCCCCACTTTCAATTTAAACCCATTCCCCCTTGTCCTGTCACTACAGGCCCTTGTAAAAAGTCCCCCCCAGCTTCCTTGTAGCCCCTTCAGGTACTGGAAGGCTGCAATAAGGTCTCCCCGGAGCCTTCTCTTCTCCAGGCTGAACAAGCCCAACTCTCTCAGCCTGTCCCCATAGCAGAGGGGCTCCCGCCCTCTGAGCATCTTTGTGGCCTCCTCTGGACTCGCTCCAACTGGTCTGTATCCTTCTGATGTTGAGGGCTCCACAGCTGGACACAGCACTCCAGGTGGGGACTCACGAGAGCAGAGTAGAGGGTGAGAATCCCTTCCCTCCCCCTTCTGGCCATGCTTCTCTGGGCACAGCCCAGGATACGATTGGCTTTCTGGGTATTCTGGGTACTTGGTAAGTAGCTGTTTTTCAAAGAAGTAAAAATAATAATGTGAAAAGATTATCCCAGCTTAGTGTCATCCGCGAACAATGAGTACTTTACTCATCGATAAAATCAAGTTTGGTAAGAAGGTAGTTCTGAGTAACAGGTGGTGTGTAAACCCTTATAAAGGAATCAATATTTAATAAGGGTGAAAGGGAAGCTGATGGAAGTAATTAACTAAACATTAGGAAATGCAGCTGGAAGATAAAACCAGAAATTAAAAAAAATATGTAACTAATGAGGTTAAGGAGTTACCTAAACAACATTTATGTCTTAAAACCTAATTAAATGAAACACCAAAAAAAAATCTTTTATCAGTTTGCAGCAGTGATCACCAAGGTTATGGTTTGTTTTTGGTACAGAGTTCGTCGAGTTTTATACCCATGAGCGTGATGTCTTAGACACCTGTCTGACAAGAGTCTCCCTCTGAAGGTGCCTGTTTCTCTTCATTGCCAGTGAAAGGAGCTCTCAGTGACAAGCTAGACAAATGCTGACTAAAGGTGAGATTAATCCCCCTCTTACAGCATTTCCAGTAACAGGAATTCTTGGTCTGTTATGAGTTTGGGTTAAAAGCCATCACATTTTAGGGGAAAATAATGATGCTTACCTTGGGTTCATTGGTTTGTTTTGCTTTGCTCATGTTGTCCACGTTTCTTCCATAGGCAGAAAGGATCCTTTACGATCACAAGAAATAAAAGCAAGAATTCTCCCTTCAGCACTTGGAGCTGCAACTTGAGACTTCATGGAAAAATCTCAGCCGCAACGTGTCCCCGATTGAATTGCGATGCAACCACAGTGCCTCTCCACGCACCCACAGTGAGCGTGTCCTAAGGGTGCCTGAGGTATGGATAAAATCTGTCTCTATTAGCTGCAATGTCTACCCTGGTGTAACATGGGGCAGCATAGGGGCGTTACACATTAAAGTTGGAGTAGTTCAGGTGTAGGATGAAGTAAGTCCTCCACAGAAACGGTGACATCGTGAGCTGGTGTCCTGCTGCCAGCAACAGTGTTAGGGCTCACCTGCTGAGCCAAGAAACTGTGCTCGCTGAGCCCTGTGCCAGTGCTCGGAGGTGTAGCAGGGAAATCTGTACAGTTGTGAAGAAGCTCCTCCTCCTTGACATCAAAGTCAGGTATACAGGGAGACAAGCTGCTTTCCTCATGACCATCATTAGGGAGCTACATTTAGGACCAGATGTCTGGGAGTGATTTTTGAGTCATAAAACAGGTATTTTGAAATTACAGAGAAGGATCTCTAGAAACTACATATAAGGTGTGTGATTCAGGTCAAGTGTAAGACCCCTAAATTTAGGTGTCTACGTGTACACTTGGTATCTAAACTTGCATTATAGTCAAAGGAGACCAGGTCAGTGGAGCCTGGAGAATGATGCTGCTCATCCCAAAATGGGGTAAGTTGGCTGCTCAGCTGAATCACTCCTTAGTCCACATATACCATGTTGGCTAGGGGTGGGATGCAGTGTCCTAAACACAGGTGCCTTTCATTGTTTCAGAGATCCCAGGACGTCTCTAGAAGAACATAGGTCTCTGCAGACATCGTGGCGTACCCACCAGCCCTCTGCAGAGACCCTGAGGTCCCTCAAATGACACTCGGCAACTCTGATCAGAGAACCAGAATGATCCCTAAACCTCCTGATGGGATTTTATACGCTCAGCGTAAATGTAGACATCTAAAATTTAGGCTTCTTAATCTGAAATTAAATCATAACCAAGGTCTCACCTTCATCATTCAGTGACGTGCACAGTAGGACTGCTGTGTTGAAATGTGCTGTATTTGTCGGGGTAGCTAAGTCACTCTCCAGGCAAATCTTCCTCCACTCAGAGCAGGCAATCCTTGCAACCAGCCTACTTCCCATCTTGACTGCTGGATGCTTTTCAGATGTAAGGTGGCAAAGGGAATATCCTTCTACTATGCCTCACACAGTCAGGGAAGCACGAACTCTGGCCAACTTCCTTACTCCAGCAGATGCCAGGGCACTTGCTGGCACAGTCGCTCTGTTCTGCTGTGCCCTCGCTTCCCCCTTGCCTTGACATCTCACAGCCTGACACGAGGGATGCATGGACACTGCGGGTAAGTACTACACATGGGGGCAGCAAAAAAAGGTGCTTTGTGTATGAGCCATCATCTGAAATCCCATATTTACTCCATTGCCATGGGGCAACAACTCCACAGCCTAGCTTTGTGATTAGAAGCTGTAACTCAAGTGCTTTATTTCACTTCAGTAATGCTCTCAGCCTCCTAGCAAATGACTCTGTGGGGTCAGTGTTGCCATGTTCACTCTCCCACTGAGGCTGTCGTTAAAGCACCTGCAAGAGGACTCCTTGCCCCAGGTGCCTTTTTGGGTTCTCCCTGCATGGCAGCTGCTGTTCCAGCCTTTCTCAATGGGGTTTTATCTGGTCCCTTGCTGCACGCTGGCCTTTGGCTCAATCAGATGCTGCAAAGTGCCTCATGTCTCAATTTTTCACTTAACTGCTGTGGACATTTGTGTGTATGCATGCAGAAGGGAGGAGTGGTATTTAAAATTCGCCAACCTTCAACTTCAGGTTATTGCATGTAAAGCGAACCCGCAAATCATTTATTTCTAATCTTCTGCCTTGATTCACAGAGTTTTGATTTAATCTTAAAATATTTAATCATTTCCTTGGCAAATGACACTGAAATTGGACAGATGGTTTAAACTTAGCTCTCTTCCCTGGAGAAAAGCTGCTCAATTAAAACAACTGTAGCTCTCACACATTCAATTCATCCTTATCAGCCTGTCCCAATTAATCCTCTAAATGCAATGTTACATAACGTGGGATCCTCTCTCCCTCATTTACTTTTCCATCTTGTCATTATTTCCTCTCTGTTTGCTTACCTGCGTGGCATTGTTGGGAGTTAGGAGAAAGCCATGGCGCAGGGAGAGAGGTGTGAAATATCCACGCCGCATCTGTTAGAGCAAAAGGGAGGGATGTGCAAAGGCCATTGCGCTCACACTTACACACTGATGCTATTCTCCTTCATGGACAAATGATCTTTGCAAATCCTTAAATCAGCAGAATTAAATTTCTATTACAGTTTTCTGCATAGCTACATAATCCCTTTCTGCTGCTAGTGCTGGAATTGCTTGGCTTATGTGGTACTTGTTGCTTGTGAAAATGTGTTTCTGCTTGTGCTGGGGAAACAGTTTGCTCAGCTGCAGAAAGGAGAGAATTAGAGCTGGGCTCAAAGAAACCAGGGTAAATGGCCATAATAAATCCCACTGGAGACTGGGAGACCTAACACTGTTAGCCTTGCCTCTGTAGTACTGCCTGCATCGTTTCACTCAGCCGCAGTGTTAAGAACAATAATTGAGATGGATGTAATTCAGCAGTCAGTGAGAGAGAAGCCCTGCCTCATGTCCCATAGGGGGTGAATGGTTGGTCTGGGAGCAGGGACATGCACGCTGGGTCTCCTGGCTCACTGCTGCCTGTTATCTTGGCTGTGTGTTGGGCTCGGTGCATCCGTGGGTTAGCTGGGCTCAGGGTAGCTGGCAGTGGCTTGGGCTGGTGGTGGCTTGGGCTTCCATGAAGCCCCATGTGCCCCACCGCCACCCAGCAGTGTCCAGGTGGGTCTCCAGAGCCTGCGGGCAGGCTCAGTGTGCACCTACTGAGAGCATCACCTGTGGGGGGCCCACAGGAGCAGGATTGGGGCCCAGGGAGGAGCAAAATTCCTGCTTAGGATGGACTTATTCAACCTACCTTGAGATTGTAACGGAGGAGACTGCCCCAAAACGGCATCTTTGGCCACTCCGGTTCTGCTCAAAATGTTACATGCTAGCAACATGTAGTTACTGATCCAGAGTGGATATATAAGGCAATAAAACCTTAAATATGAAGGACTTCGAAGCTAGTCCTGCTTTGAGCAGGAGGTTGGACTGAGGATTTCTGGGAGTCCCTTTCAGCTTGCATTTTTCCATGATTCTGCAGACATAGAATATTAAAGTGAAATTATCCCTTTAATATTTGTGTTAGCAAGGACAGTTATCAGGAAATGCCAAACAAATTCCACTGGATTTTTCCTCTAAATATATAAATGGAATAAGACAATCTACATTACATATTTATTTAAACATGTTTCTAGAGTATTGTTGTTTTGTTTTTCCTGATTAATTCATTTGGCTGCTAACTGTACTGAACAATTTGCTGTATGGAGAAGGAAAAAACCCACATCTTTAAAAACTCTGGAGTTTTCTTTGGATTCTGCAGTAATTAAAATAAGGTTTTGTTAGTGCCCTGGAGCAGATACTCTTTCCATTTTCCTGCAGCATTATTTAACTTAATGTCAGTAGAGAATGTATTTAAAAGCTAAAGCATGAAAGCAGAATATTCTGTTTGAAATGGAAGGGATTTGTGGGGACCCACTAAAAAGTAGCAATGTCTAGAGCATTCTACTCAGTCTCTATCAAAAAAAAAAAACTTATCTAATAATCCTGCCAGTCAGAAAGAGAAACAATTTATTGACAAGGCAGTTGTGTGGTGGTATTTTGGTGTTTTTTTTTTTCCTGCTGCCCTTTGTTTTTCCAGTGCTACATCCAAAGCAGCAATTAAATTTGGAAGGGAATGGAAGACTGCTTACCTGGGGAATTATTCCACTGCTTCATTCTCCAGGAATTCTTCTGAGAATTCAGGGAAATGTCAAGTCCTCTTAATTCCTTCCTGTTATTTCCAGATTTATTTCTATGTATCACATACTAAATCATTAATATCCATAAGTGGCATATAATTGAAGAAAAACCAAAACAAAACCAAAGCAAATCTTTATGGCTGCAAACAATCTGTAAGCTTTTCCAGATTTCTGTTACTTAAGAAGGTCTAATCACTGATCCGCTATAAATCCGAGCAGTTACAACTATGCATACTGTACTATTTTGTAGTAAAAAGTCCAATACTTAGGTAATATGTTAGCAGAAAGACTATTTTTGACATTTAAAAAGGGGAATTCTAAAAATATGAGTATTGATCTTATCATTCTTGTGGATTCTTCTCCTCTTTTGGCAAAAGCATTTTGACCTAAATTTTCCCTGTCGGAGTTCCCATTACAAGGTTGAATCAAAACACTCATTTTTTGTGTCTCAGTCGTCCCAGATATAGAAAAAAATATATTCTGGCCATGGAACGGTGTTGGGAAATCCATTGTTTAGATTCACTGAGGGCCTTGGGGTCCCATGTGACAATGGGTTTTGAAGGTATAAAGTCTTCTTGCTGCTATTGGGACAACCAACTTGCAAGTATTTGTAAATAAATGAATGAAAATGCAAATTCACATAAGGCTGTGATTGTTTCATTATAAGCAGCCAACTTTGAATGCCCTTAATTTGTGGAAATTAATTATGAAACACAACCATATGTCCCTGTAATTACAAGAAAATAGATGGAAGATGAGGAGACTGGCTGCATCCCGTGCATGAATAAACCTCCTCATCAAAAACACCAGCTGTAATCCCTCCTTGAGGGAATTCAACCCAGCCACAGACCCTCCGTGGCATCCCTCCGTACTGCTACACATTGGGGGACCACAAGACTAAATCCTCTGGAAAAGTATTTACAATAATAAGCTGCTGAGACTTTAGCTCAGAAGTGGAGGAGTGAGGGTTGGGTTTTCAGTGGTGGCTGAAGCACTTGTCCCTCCCACTCTATCTTTTAACACTGACTGTTAGCGCTCATGTCCCACTCACCCCTGAAACCTTCGGAGTAGCAGGGATTACCCCAAGTTGGTTTTCTCCTCCTGTCCCTGCTGCCAGGCAGCAGGAGGGAGTAGGAGAGACCCCCATATGAGGTGGTGAAGCTACAAATCGGTCCAGAGGTGCTGAGGCTGAGCAGGAGCAGTTCCGTGCCAGCTCAGCATGGAAATGGCTTCATGGAGAGCAGGGGCTGGCAGCCGCTCAAGGCATGGCTGCCAGGACATCCTGGAATTTATTACTCACTATCTTTAAGCTTTTGCAGTCAATATCAATGACAAAATGTACATATTGGACTTGGCAATTGTATTATAGTCATAATTTATTAACTTATGTGGAGTTACTGCTCCTGTTCCCCACTGATGGGGCTGAAACAGAGCTCCATAAGGGTCTTGTTGAAGGTCACATAGAGGGGGACCATACCTGGAGTAACCTAAAGATTTATCACAGTGTGGTAGCTGTTTTCTTTTGTGAGGCTGTGCTGGGAGAGCAGCAAGCATGTGATCTTCAAAGTCCAAGACAAGAAGAAAGCCTAATGACTAACCCTGACCCGACCAATGATGTGTGTGAAGCTCCTTCAGTCTTTTTGATCTCTGGGAGACGATCCCTGGTTATTGAACTTATGGCATAATCCTGCTCTCCCTAGGACACTGATGCCAGGCTTTATCAGTTGGTGCTTTCAGTTAAATGACTGGCAGGTTTGAAGCTGCATTGCTCGTGGCAGGCTCAATATTATAGTATCCTCTTCAGGACTGCCATCATCGTACACAGAGCCTTGGTTATTAGAGATGATTCCCTGTGACACGATGTGATTTAAAAATTATTGCACAGACTCTGACATCACTTTGCACATCTTTTGTGTGGCCATCCGTCTATCAAAGAGGCAGCTCAATAAAGGAATGCACAGCTGAATGCAAAACATACACCCAAGTCTTACACCCAATAGTTTCATTTAAAAAGCTGTGCATCAAGCTGAATTCCCTTCTTAACATTTTTGCTTGCTCTGTTGTTCTTTTAAATGTACAGTAACGACTAGAATGTGTGCTTTGCTGATTAGATTATTGGTTGGATATTTATTCTGGGTTTTTTATAAGATTTGACTAGAATTAAATGACTGCTGTCAGCCATCTAACATCTCCAAGAGAGAGTGGTCAAACATTGCCCCAAGCCTGTCAGTGTTTACAGGGTATTTGGACAACGCCCTTTAACATTTGGCCCTGAAGTGGATGGGCAGTAGGACTAGATGATTATTGTAGGTCCCTTCCAACAGAAGGGATTATTCTATTCTATTCTATTCTATTCTATTCTATTCTATTCTATTCTATTCTATTCTAACCTGGGGCCCAGAATTAAGCCTTCCAATTATAACAGAAAATGTAGTGTGAACAAAGAAATCCTGCAGCCCTGTTGTGCTTGACTAACAAAGATCTGGCTAAGGAAATACTTGGTGTGACCATCAAAATGCAGCAGCAGACTGTTTTCTTTTTTTGTCAGTAATGCCTGCAAAATTCATGATAACTAATTTTTCCCTTTTTTATCCCATCAGTCCCCCAGGGCCTCCATGTGGGAACCTTTGGCGTTTTGTATCCTGGAAGTAGGATGTTTCCCATGGTGTGTCAATAGCAATTTGGTTTTCTCTGATACTAAATTGAAAAATTCAGCAGGCAAGTCCAATACCTGTGAATTCAATGTGACAAATGTGAGCTGACTTGAACAGTCGTTTCAAGTAACCTGTCAAGATTCTGAAGTTCTTGGGTCAATCTGAAAATCAGAGAAAAAGCCATTAATATAGATTAAAGTAAAACTAGCTTTGGCACAGCAGCATGCCTTCAAACAGGGTAGAGAAAAGGCATTCGGCTGATGTGTTTGGAAATAGTTTGATGACTGGAGCAAAGTGAATATTGAACGCATAGCCATTGTTTTGTAAGATTGGGGTTTTTTTTTGGTTTTAAAAATTTGATATAGAATATATCTTTTATTTCTAGAAGCATCACATGAAATTCACAACTCCAGAGAAAACCCCACTCAGATTTGCCAGCAGTTTTGATTTTTTTATTTAAACTTATCACTGAACTTCTCTATTTAATTATAAGAATGATGGAGTTAGAGGTTGGACATGGTACTGCGGAAACTCATCAGCTGAAGTGCAGCCTGCTGAAATGGTAAGTATTGCAAGACATTGCAGCATCATGAAATTTGTCTCTGTCCTTAATTGGGGTGAAAAGGGGAATTTTGAAGTGTTTTGTGGAACAGAAAAGCTGAAATATTTCTGGTGGGAAACATCAGACAGATTTCTTGAAATGCAGCATTTCAGTGGTGTCAAACTGTGCCATGAATGTCAGGCAATTTCATCTAATAAGGTGAAAAATACATTCCACCTTGTCCTGTCCTGCTCTGTTCTATTGTCAGTGTAATGCGAAGAGAAAAGTGCAGCTGGAGATGAAACAAGACAATGAATTTTGATTTTGAATTATTCAGAAATTTTTTCCATGGAAAATATCAAATGGGAGCTCTTCCTGGGAAACAGCACTTCTTTATATAGTGCCATTTCCCATGTAGTTTAACAACGGCAGATAAAACCGTTGAGATACACCACATCTTTCCACCAGCACTTTTCTTGTCCTGCCCCGTGATGCTGGTTTGTCTGGCAGCCAAAGCCCAAGGCTGCTCCCGGCATTGGTTGCAGGAGTTGTGATGGGGCTCTGCTGGGATGGCCCTACCAGAGCATGGCATTGCTGTGCCAGGCAGGCAGACCCACTTTTAAACAAAAAGGGTATTTTTCTACCTAAATAGCACTGAGGACTATGGTTTTCTGTGATAACCCCTCTATGAACCTCTTTAAATACGGCCGGATGATGCATCTTTGAAATGGGAGAGCCATGTGGCCTGGGGTTGTTGCTTCCTGCTGCACACCCACTTTGGTGGTGGGCTGTTTCAGAAGGGACCTTTCTGTCTCTTGTGGAGCTGGTTGGTACCTGTGTCTGTATTCTCTTTGGACTGCAGTTGGGTGGCCTCAAAGTGTCATATCTCCTCTGTTGGAAATTTCTGCATCTGTGGGCCAGCTGCTGGAGCCACTCATGGTGTTGGCCTGCAGCCTGTGGCCAACAAAATGAGATGGTCACTTGAGTGGTCACTCTAACAAGTGCAAAGGCACCAGTGGCAGCAGTCACCAGCATCTTGGTTTGGAAGGGACCTTAAAGACCATCTAGCTCCAACCCTCCTGCCATGGGCAGGGACACCTTCCACTAGACCAGGTTGCTCAAAGCCTCATCCAGCCTGGCCTTGAACACTTCCAGGGATGGGGCATCCACAGCTTCTCTGGACAACCTGTTCCAGTGCCTCATCACCCTCTCCGGGAAGAATTTCTTCATGGAGTGAAGAAATTGACACAGATTCCCACAGGGTACAGTGTGCTGCTGGCTCTGGAGTTGGAGCCTCCTTCGGTCACTTTGGTTCTTCCCCACTAAAGCTCTAAAAGGTGGTAAGTGGGTTTATCTCCAGCTCTGTTTTCTCTCAGCGTGTAGGCATGGATGTGCACTTGGCTGTGGAATTTACACTGAGACCTATTCAAACGTTTTAACAGTAACATCAGATGTGTGGAATTTGGAACGTTATCTTTTTAATGAATTGCATTGCAAAGGACTAATTAGCATTCTGACGGGGTGCTGTTTGTGTGTGTGCCTATCTGCCACGCAATGTGCCGCTAACAAAGCACAACACTCACATCTGTCCAAGATAGTAATCGTTCTTCAGTGAGAAAAAATACCTCATTTTAATCACTGTGCCATTCTACACGTCCCATTAATTAGCATTCGTGAAGCACCAAGAACATGCTTGGTTCTGTGTGGTACAGAGCTTACAGACTGGGCATAGATATCTCCCGAGGCAAAGGCCATGCCTGGAGCGGTGACCACCCAAAAGCAGGATGGGGACGGAGGCTGGGGAGTTTTGCTCTGTAGAGAAGATAAGGACAAAGAGGAAGTTTTGTAGATGTGGTCAGTTGTAGTTAGCTGACATATACATGTAGTCGAGGTAGGAATCCTCCTGGTGGGATATTAGGGTCCTTGGGACTTGCTCACATGGCTATTTTGTGGGAAGGAGCACAAATCATCCTGTTCTCACTCATTCTGTGATATGTAAAACACTGGGGTCTGATGCAGGCTCCACACACCCTAGGCCTCCATCTTGGGCTTTGGTGGTGGGATAAATGAAAATCACAGGGGCTGGAGGGGGGCTGGATGGCTGCAGTCCTTGCTCTTGTTGACTCTGGTGCAGCTGTCCACTCCATGAGGGGTTTACAGGGCTGTGGCAGGGTGGGACACTTACTAGTGACAGCTTTGGAGAAAATAATTGGATTTAATTGATCTGACTGTACATAACCACTGTTATCAATCTTCCTGAAAACCTAGATGCTGGTGATGGTAAGGGACAAACATTCTGGCTGTATATGGGATTTGCTGAACAAATGTGATCATTTAAAATAAGGGGAGACCTGATCAGAAGGAGAGACTGCGGTGTCAGTGGCTTACTTGGCTGTGATGAATTTTTAAATTTCAAATTCAGAAATAATAATGGGGATAATTTTTCCACACAAAGGGTGAAGATCTATTTTTTTTTTTTTCTTTCAAGAGCTGTTTGCTTGGCAGTGGATGGAGCCCATCAACAGATGATTTAAAAACTATGATCAAAAGTGTGGTGAACCCTCTCACCTTCCCTGTTTTTGTGACAACCCTCCAGCTGAGCCAGGTGGTGGGATTGTAGGGCAGAGATGAGGAGATGCCGGTGATGCTGCTGCGATGCAGCCCAGCTGCTGAGCTGGACACAGAGGGACTTAGCCAGGTCACATGCAGCTGTCGGATGTGTGCCCCCCACCCCAGGGTTGGGCTGGGGGCACTGCTGGAGCAGGGTCATCTCTGGAGGGGATCGGCCAGAGAGCAATGCACGGTGCACCATAGCCTTTGGCTGTGGCTTTGAACGCGAGCTCCCAAATTAACAAGCTGGTGGGTTATTATGCTCCCTGCACTAGTGCCGTGCTCCTTCACTGCCTGGGCTGGCTAGAGAAAGAGGATATTAATATTAATGCAGCATTTATTTCTCTTGTGTTCTTGACATTCAAAAAAGTGAATGTATAATATACAGAGGTCAAGGTAGGCCAGTCCTGCCATTTCAAAGAGAACAGGAGATGAAGACAGAATAGGTCTTTTCTGTGAGTTCAATATTTCCATAAGGGTATTTCTGACTTAACCTTTTTATCACTCTGGGGGATTTCTAGGCATTGCTATATGTAACTATACATACACACAGAAATATACATATAAGGTGGGAAAAGCCCTTTACGATCATCAAGTCCAACCATTAACCTAACACTGCTTATACCATATATGCACATATACTGCTATAGCTCAGGGCCGTATCTTGTAAGATTTGCAGTTCTGCACTCACACCCAGAGGAATACATCTTTTAGTTACTTCATCAAGGAGCAATCACTAACAAACCCCTAAACCTGTCTGAAAGATCCTAAAATGATAAATCTCTTTTCTCCAGAGATGTGAGGTTTAATTTTGGCTGAACAATTTCCACACATTTGGGTTCCCAATGATCCATTTGTATCTTATCAATTAATTTTCATACTTCCGCTCTGTGGAGATGTGGAATTCATTTCCTGCTGGAGAGGTTACTGGAATGATAATGCGCAGGTGGCTTGAGATATAGCATAAATATATTATGCTTTGGTATGTCTCATTTATTATGTAAATACGCATACACTCGGTGCAGATGAAACAGCTTGATACTGCAGCAGGGTCATGCATTGTCTGGCAGTCATTTGTGAGGTTGTTCAATAATGTAAGTCCAACAGTGACCACAGAAGCTGTGGCTTCAAAGAGAGTGCCCTCCCCACAGAAGCTGGAGGATACGAAGCTGTTCTCATAATTTTTTTTTTGATGGCATTACAGTTGCTTGCAAACAATGAATGGAATGCAAGGGAAGGGATGCAAAAACTCCCTTATTGAGAGGGTTGTAATAGCCTTGTATGCCTGCTGTCCTTGGAGAGTCCCTTTATTTCCCAATTTTTCTATGGCAGCCCTCATCTGGTAACCTTGGAGGAGTAGGGGAACATTCAGGCATCACAATTCAAGATTACTCTGTGTCATTTGAATAGCTATTTGCTGACTAATTGCAGAACCTTTAAGGTGTTTTCATTGGAAAGGTGGCCTTTCTCAGATTCTGTTGGCTGTATTTTGGGAGAGATTCTAACTGTTACGGTAACTGAACCCAAAGAAAACCTAGCTCCAGACAGAAGACTTTGGAGAACAAGCCTCTGTTTTTTGTCCCGAGTTCGGATGGGCTGTGTCTGCTGGTTCCTGTATCCTGCAGCTGTGGTGTCATGAAAGAGTCACTGTTATATCTGGAGGTGGAGGGCATCAGACTTGATCATGATTTTACAAGCAGGAAGCCTCAAAAAAAGGCGTTAATAAAAAAAGGGAAGGGGAAACATTTTTTGGCCCACGTGCTTCATGATGTTGTGCCCAGGGGGGTAAGGGGAGCCAGCCTGTTCCCCCCATCCCGGGGTGAGGACTGCTCATTTCAGGATGGAGAGCTGCTCATTTGCAGGCTGCATGGTGGTACTTGGTCCTGAGTGATGCTGGGGTCCCATAGGAGCCCTGGCTTCAGGTGCTGGGAGCGGTTCCTGCTCTGGATGCTAATTCTGGGATATCAGTCAGTTTAATTTGTAATGACTATGTTTGCAAGAAATGTTTTATACCACCATAACAGTTGGTTTCCCAGCCTTTTTAGATAGGTGCAGCAATAAACCAGGCCCTTCCGTGAGAGTTAGCCTTTGCACGGGGTTTGGCAGCGCTGCCGAGGGACTCGCAGCTCGTAACAGCCCTCCCTCCCGTTTCGTCTCTTCTTTCCGCAGCCCTCTGCTTTGCATTCAGCTATGCTCAACAAAAACAGCTGAGGCAAATCTGCCACTGCTGCTCACTTCACGACGATTTGCAAAAACAGATCTGAGCCTGAACTGTTGTTACACAAATTGGGATTCAATGCACTCATGAAAACTGGAAAACAAACAAACAAAAAGCAGCACATTGTTGCACTACGTGCCTCTCGGCGTGACGGGCTCGAGGAGGGGTGTTTGCTCTTTCTTCCCTCAGAAAGGCACGCAGGTTGCCGGCTGCTTTCCCTGTTGACAGAGCAGCAAAGCCCGGGAGGGGCTTGTTCCACCATCAGACGAGTGGGAGCGCTTCCCATGGCTGTCACGGGTGGCGAAGTGCATCCTACGAGGGCAGAGTTTGGCATCATTAGAACTAACTATTGGAATTATTTTTTCCTCCGCTTGCATTTGACAAGATGGTAGAGATTAAGCTGTGTATATGCCTAAAGCTTTGAACGGGGCCATAAATAAGTAAATATTCATCTGCAAAGAAAATACCTTCCAGACATCAAAAATTGCTCATACAGCAGGGGATGATGTGAATACGCGCAAGAAGGGGAGGAAGGGGCCACGTGACGAGCAGATGGGGGATTGTTATTACAGTGGCCTTATCTCCCTTACACTTTAAAAAAAAAAAAAAGTTTCCAATGAGCTGCTTCTCTCTTGCATGCCATGGAAACAGTAGTATCTGCCAGAAAAAACACTGTGCAACCTAATGACCATTCTCTTGAAAATACCACTATAAAAGATTCAGCACCTGCGAGCACTTTATGAAGTCATGGTACAGCCTGACCTAAAAATTCAAATCAAAATAGTTTTTTGCCTATTCACTTTGACTTAAAGGCTGATGCACAGCTGTTGGTTTGGGAACTGGGTGATTTTTCAGCTCTTTTAGTTAATGACCAAACCCAAAAATAGTCAAATGACTATTTGAGTCAAATGACTCAAGCCATGAGCTCCCTCGGACAGCCTTGATCTTGGTGAGGAAAAAAATGTTTGCTCTTCTATGGCCTGATTCAGCCAGAGTTTCTCCAAGGGATACTCCCAAGAGTGTCAATCACAACTTAAATCAAGCTTTCATCCTGCGGCACCCTGCCCTTGTGGGTAGATGGTGGAACAGGAATTAGGTGGTGCAGGAGGGAGAGGGAAAGTACTGGTTTCTGGTGAATTACACCCAAACCCAGTGACACGGCTGCATGTTACAACAGTCTTTGTGGTTCCTTACCTACAGGCAGAAACAACAGCTGCTGCAGAGCAAAAAAAAAAGAGTCTGAAGGCTGTAGTGCAGCGTGAGTCTGTACAGCAAAAGCCTGGTCTGGAAGGAGTGGCCGTAACTGGTATGTCAGTGCCTGAACCTAAAGCAGGAGCTATTCCAGCGTTGTGTGGGGCAGGTCTCAGCCCCAGTCTGTGTCTCAGCTTCCCAGTGTGCACAGGGCTTGCTGAGATGGCTGATCAGCTTGTGTAAGCTCTTCACTTACTACTGCCATACCTGCTTTTGACCAGCTTCTCCTCCATGAAGCACACCATTTAAGAAAAACTTCAATTTCACTTGAACGCTCATTTTGGGATCTGGGAATTTTCTAGGGTAGGCTAAAAAATGTTCTTTAAGTCCTTGTGGATTAAAATATCATTGAAATAACAAGTAGAAATAATGTAAGAGAAATTCTCATGTCGTTTTATCTCATCTGTGCCCCACTCTTCTTGGGCTCATCTGGAAGCACTGAAATTCAGGAGAGAAATTGTGTTGTGATACTGTGTTTTCAGACTTGTATAGGCAGAAGATTTAGGTGGGCTGGTATAGGGAAATGTTACCATTTCTGCTTTGTTTTTAGACTCACGGAATCATGTAGGTTGGAAAAGACCTTAAGATCATTGAGTCCAACCGTAAACATAACACTGCCATATCCACCAATAAACCGTGTCCCTAAGTACCCTGTCTACAGGTCTTTTAAATAAAAGCAATGGGAAAAGCATCTGAACCTGGATTCTCAGTGGGTTTGTGCATTTTGAAAATGCCTGTGTTGGGAGAGGAGTGTGTACAAGTGCAATTTTCAAATGAAAACCAGAATTATTCATAAGCTTATCATAATCACTCATGCCTCTCATCTAGAGCTCGTGCTTCTCTGGTGGCCTTCTTTCATCCATCCGCAGACAACAGTTGTAGCAGAAAGTGCTATTACTGTGTTCTAGCTTTCTATTAATAATGCATATATTAAAAGTGCTTTTTCTGTGGTCTGCATGCCTTTTCCATACAGTAGAAAAGTGATGACAAATATAATTTATGCTTGCTGTTGTACGTCTTTGGTCTTTATCCCATGGGAGGGAATTGCCCCTGCTTCCTATGCCTCTCCCTGCCCTCAGATCCTCACGGAAGTGGGGAGGATGGGTGTCTTCTTGGCTGCCACTGGGCTCAAAAGGTCACTTAACCTTTGTGTGGGACAGGTGGGAGTATCGGAGGGAATGGATGAGATTTCAGTATGTTGACTGCACACAGCACAGAGGAAGAAAACACCTTATGGAGGCAGCAGGCTAACCTTTCCCTGGGTCCTGCTACTACCAGCAGGCTGCTGGTATTGAAGGGGTAAATAGTAAAACAATGAATGCACTTTAGTCATTGCTGGTGGTCCCACTGGTGTTGATGTATTTTTCTCCTGATTTCACAGCATCCCTGCAGTGTAGAATCTCTCTGTTACCAGATTAGTTTTTATGATATAGTTGGTTTTGAAAAAAAGACTTTGCTGCTACAGAAAATGGCACCTTTTGGGAGAAATATTAAACCGTGAACTATTTCAAATCAGAACAAAATGATTTCAAATCATTTCCACAACTAACAATCCAGGGCGATAAGCATTAGTCCTTCTCTAGGGAATGGGATAGACACCATATTCTGAAAAGATGATAGTCCTTTCTCTTCCTTTCCTGGGGTGATGTGCAGTGTATCCAGGGGTATCAGGATTGCCTCAGGTCCAGACTTTAACTTCCATATGGCACTGCAGTGCCACCACAGTGCTTGGGAGAGGTTCCTGAATACTAGAAGAGAGCCAATGCCACTCCTACCTTCAAGGAGGGCAAGAAGAAAGATCCAGGGACCTACAGTCAGCCTCACCTCAGTCCTTGAAAACGTGAAGGAGAAAATGCTCCTGGAAACCATTTCCAAACATGTGAAGGACAAGAAAGTTATCAGGAGTAGTAAGCATGAGTTTACAAAAGAGGAATTGTGTGTGACCAACCCAACGGCCTTCTGCGATGAGATGACTAGCTTGGTGGATGAGGAGGGAGCAGTGGATACTTTGGTAAGACTGTGTTTCCCATAACACCCTCATAGACAAGCTGACAAAGTGCAGAATAGACAAGTGGGCGGTGAGGCAGACAATTGAAATCTGGCTGAAAGGCTGCGCGCAGAGATCATCTGCACAAAGTTCATTTGGAAGCCAGTCACTAGTGGTAGAGCCTAGGGCTCAGTACTGGAGCAAGTACTGTTTAACACCTTTATTAATGACCTGGCAGATGGGATGGGGTCCACACTCAGCAACTTTGCAGGTGATGCAAAACTAGGGAATCCACCAGATGACTGCTGTGGTGCCATCCAGAGGGACCTCAACAGGCCAAAGAACTGCACAGAGAGGGACCCTGTGAAGTTCAACAGGGGGAAATGCCAGGTCTTGCACTTGGCAATGAACAACCCTATACACCAGTACAATCTAGGGCTGACCAGATGGAAAGCAGCTCTGCAGAGAAGGTCCTGGGGGTCCTGGTAGACATCAAGCTGACCATGACCCAGCACTGTCCCACGGTGGAAAAAGGCCAACAGCCTCCTGGTCTGCATTAGGAGTGTTGCTAGCAGGTTGAAGGGGGGGGCTCTTCCCATCTGCTCAGCATTGGTGAGGACACAGCAGGAGTGTTGTGGACCCCCAGTTTTAGGCTCCTCAGTACAAAGGAGACATGGATATACTGGAGCGAGTCCAGCCTAGGGCCATGAAGATGATGAAGAGACGGGAGCATTTCTTCTATGAGGAAAGGCTGAGAGAGCTGGGACTATTCAGCCAGGAGAAGAGAAGGCTCAAAGGGAGGATTTCATCAGTGTATATAAGTAGTTCATGGGAGTGACTGAAGAAGAGGGAGCCAGACTCTTCTCAGTAGTGCCCACCGACAGGACGAGAGTCACTGGGCGCAAGTTTAAAAAAAAAGAATCTGAACACATGAAAACACTTCTTTCCTGTGAGGGTGGTCAAACATTGTCACAAGGCTTCCCAGAGAGGTTGCAGAGTCAAAACCAACTGGACACGGTCCTGGGAAATCTGCTCTAGTTAACCCTGCTTGAGCTGGGGAGTTTGACTGGATGGTCTCAAGAGGTCACTGCCAACCTCAGCTATTCAGTGATTCTGTGAGATTTTAGTTGTGAACATTTGCTTGCATCTGATAAATAGAAGAATGCTGTCAGGAAAATGATTAAGTGAGAAATTTGAAATACAAATAAGAAAAAAACCCTAAAAGTAGCCCAAATATATTGGTCCAATATCCACCAGTGATGAGACCTGCCAGTTTTTAATGTTTTTTAAATTGCCACCTGGCAGATAGCAGAGATCCTCATCTGAAAGCAGTGGCTTTCAAATGGGTATTTTCTGTTGTCTACACTGTGATAAATGGAAGTCTGACATACCTCCACATGCAAGAAAATATGTTATTCCACAGGTAAAATGTCTGTCTTGGTTATTTTCTGAAAGCAGTACCTGGCAGCTATGTATAGGCAAAGCTTAAGAGACAAAGGAATTTTTCTGATTATTTGTCAAGCACCACCTTGTTTCTAACACATTTAGAAATGAACAAACCTGTCACTGAGCTGAGATAAATTGCTTGAAGTTCCTGGGAATTTATTACTGGCAACCTTTGCTTCACAGATCTGACCCGCCCTTGCTGAAGTTTTCCTGTTCGCCTGCAGCGTGCAGGGCTCAGGTCCCTCCTGATGGCTTCTCCGTGTACTGCTGCGTTACGCTCGGAGCTGGATGACACATTTGTTCCCTCACTCTAGCGTGAATAGGAGAGATGTATAGCTATATAAACACAGTAGTTAGTGTATAGAGATTGACTTAATAATTTCCACCTGTGCAAGAGGTGGTGTTTTCATTACACACACCCACACACACCCCCTCCACACACACCCTTATTGCAGTCTGTATTTATAATATGCCTTGGACCATCAGCAATGACATCTTTTATTTCTCAGTATCAGTTGTTCCATCAGCAAGCCAGGGAGTCACTGAAGCAGTGGTTCTTTGTTTGCTTGGGTTTTTTCCCCCTGCAGTTATTTACATAGCCATGCAAAGCTGTAAGGTCTATGCACCAACCACAAGGCTCTAATTCTTAAGCCCTACTTTTGCTAGAGTAATTATTGGAGGAACATTGACACCCTCCTGTTTTTTCCATTGAAACCTAGGGCGTGATGTGTGGGCACAAGACAACCCCTGTGTTTACTAGCTTGCAGAAGACAAGTCTCACTTCTTCAGTTCTGTGGGACTGACTCATGTATCTACAAAAGCCTCGTACTGCCCAGAATGGAGCAGCAGAAACAATGCACGTCGATGGAGATTAGGAGCAGGATACTTTTAAGTGCCCAAGTCCTGCTTGGAATGGTGGAACAGACTGTTCAGCAATCAACTGTCATTATGACTCAGCCTCAGTTAACCTTGGAGATGTTTAGATCACCTTTGAAAATGGACCTTAGGCTCTGAAAGAGATGTTGCTGAAAATATTGCCTGTGGTGTTTAAAGAAGAGGCCCCCTATACTTACCTGCAAGTCAACCAAGTCAGTGCACATGTAAATGCCTTCACAGGAGAGCGGATCCGTACACAGTTGTGCTTACTGCTCCAGAGCAAATGGATTTTCTTATTTGAAGATGAAACTCAGGCATCTCTGCTTTTGAAAATCTCTCCCAAGTCGTCATAATATGAGAAGTCTCTCAATATGTTTCTCCTCTTAAAAACCTAAACTATATTTTAAGCCAATTAATCTTACCTCTCATGTCTCAAAAAAGCCTAACTCAGATACTGTTTCAAAATCCATCCCACCATTTCATGCCTGTTTTCACCTTTAAACATCACATTTTTGCTTTCAAACTGTTACATACATAACCTTTATGAAGACTGCAAGGTACTTTGCATTTGAGGGGCAGCAGAGCCAGCTGGTGCATCTCACAAATAGCATCTATACACCTACATCTGTTTGATGATATTTTGTACTGTGTATACGTAAGAAGATGCACAACTTTTTTCTCTGTTATTGATAAGAAGGCATAATCTGCTCTGAGCAGTTCAGCAAAACTAAGTAATAGTTAAGTGCAGTGGAAAAGGGAGACTTTCAGACAGTGTGAAGAACATTTCATGTGTCTGAATCAGGTTGAAAGTCAGTGAGAGCTGAGGGTTGACCTTCCCTGCCAACCCTCCAGTCACAGCTCCCTGTGTCGAAAGCTGTCCTGGCTCCATTAGACCTTGCTCATATGAATACCCTCAGAATGATATGTGGTGACCCGTGGTGAGATCTGCATCCCTGACTTCTCAGGTGTTGCTCTCTTGGCAGTTGAGTTCCTCTACGTGGTCCTCTGGATGCTACCTCTGCTTGCCCCCCTGACAGCAAACAGTACATGTCCGATGGGCAAAGCTACTTGTGCCTCCATCCAAACAGGCATGTAGGGTTTGGGTCTGTCCCCCTGCTCCATGCTGTGGGGCATCTCACTCCAGGAACGTCCTGCTGGTGGCCACAAGAAGAGAAGCCCTTGGTCTGAATGGGACAGGCCTTGCCGCTTCATCCTTGTGGTGCAGAACAGGATGCGAAGGAGAGACAAGGAGAGGGCTCTGACCTGGAAGGGCTGATTAGGGCTGTCTTCACCTCTCTCTGGGGGCTGGTGGGGCACCAGGTTGTACAGTGATGTGGTCGCTCTTCCTGGAGCAGCTTGGCCCTCCATTCCAAATAAAAGTGGACAAACAAATACCTGGTATCCCTCTAAGACCAAGTCACCTGAAAGGACTGACCCATCCAATGAATTTCCTATGATGAATCCCCCTGTTTCCATAGAGATCCTCAATTTTACATCTTGGTGATGCCAAAGGAATCAGAAATAGCTGGTTTCTGTTGTGCATTTAAGAATTTTTATCAGTTGATAAAACTGAATGTTGCTGTTGACATGTCTGTATCACAAGGGGAGAATCTCAAAAGTGAATTTCTCATGGCCTGATTGGGACAGGGCAGTTTCCAGGATACTGATCCTTGTGATAAAGCAGCTTCGGTCTTTCACCCCAGAAAACTCTGCAATTTGCCAGTTTGGAAAACTGGCACCTCAGCAACCACTCCGAGTGTCCCACAGCCCAAAACTTCCTGCCCCGGTGCTGACCACACTGTGGATACGATACCTCATGTCAAGGTTTCGCATGATGGAATTGCCTGACTCTTTCCACCAGACTGCGTGGACACACTGCTGCTCTGCTTTGGGTGGCATCTTCTGCAGAAGACTGGTTATGAAACACCCTCTTGCCCCATGGCTGGCAGTCAAGGACCTTCACTAGACCCAGTAAGGTCCTGCCAGATGCCCAGGGCCTGGGTGCTTGGTGGGGCTGTCTGACCATGTCACTGACTAATGCTAACATCCGCACTGACGTAGTCAAGGTCTCAGTCAGATAAACTTGAGTGGTTGCCCAGAAATGCTGGGAAGCAGCTAATCTAGCAAGTGAAAGATGCTTCTGCAACTGGAACTGCTAACAACAAGCTGGCCAGAACCCTGGGAAAAATCACGTAAGATGACAAACTTGTCCTTTATTAATAAATGCCAGGTGACAGCTAGATAGCAAGACAGAAGCTTGCTTAATTTGTTTCTCATGTTTCCTCTTGAAAGTGACAGCAACTTCTTCTTTCTCTGCATAAACCCACCATGAACTGAAGGTTAAAGCATCTGATCAAATTTCTTTGTTTATTTTCCCTGGTTCAGGGCCAATACTAACCTTGAAAATGCTCAGGTTTAACTAATTAGAGGGGCCACGCAGGGAGTAGGAAAACTGGAACTGGAGTAACTCAGAGGCCGAGCCAGCTGCCAGCCTGCTTCTTGCCTCTGCCAGGCTCGCAGAGCTGAACAGGAGGTGCACAGGACTCCTTCCTCCCCATCTCCCCCCCTCAGGGCTGGCTGTGGCCAGCGGCAGCTGAGCTTCTCCTCCTAAGGTAGCTCCCAAGGCCATGGAGGTGAAAGCAATGTTCTGCAGGTAAGAGTTTCAGACCAGGCGCAAGACCAGAAGCCCTCACAGCTCTTGCAAATAAGGAAGAGGAAAAAGAAGAAGAAAAAAGAAGCTACATTTTCCAAAACCTGTGGAGTGTTGTTCTGGCTCCCTCCATCCTCTGCCTTTACCCCAGCTGGCACTGGGATGAATTCTGGTGATAGAGAGAAAAATAGGAACTTTAAAAAGAAAATGGGCATTTTTGACTTTGCTTTTCCTTGGTATGGAAAAATATGAAATTATGAGAGAAACTTTTATGTGACCTTTTTTCTATGAATTAACAGAGAAAGTATTTCAATTTTCTACTATTGGCTGTTAAAAATTATTTCAGAATTTCTTATATTAGTTAATTGTAGTCTCTGTAAGCATAATCTTCCTTTTGCTTAATTGTCATTTACTTCCAGAATTTTAATTTGCCCCTACATGTCAAAGATATATTAGGAGGCAAAAAATGCTTTTATTCTTTATGCAGTGTAGTTTCATCTCTACCAAATAGCTACTTAAGACACTAAATGACGTCATTTAAAACTAAATAATGCATTTTTATTTATTTAATAATATTCTTGGCAATATTATCTCCCAAACATGTTATTTTGTGTATTTTCTGTTGGATCAGGG
This sequence comes from Eurypyga helias, assembly GCF_000690775.1. Taxonomy (NCBI): domain Eukaryota; kingdom Metazoa; phylum Chordata; class Aves; order Eurypygiformes; family Eurypygidae; genus Eurypyga; species Eurypyga helias. Next base: position 24,743 of record NW_010252149.1, on the reverse strand, counting down.
ATCTAAGACCACAGAAATCAGCTTAGCCTGACAACCAAAAATATTGCCACAACATTAATAAGCCATATGAGGGGAAAAAAAACCCCAAAAAACAAGTGTAGAAATATGTGGTATAGTTTGGAGCAGGAGATAGCCAGTGTTTGGAGGTCTTCCTGTAATTTGACAGTTCTGCCTAAACTCTTGTGGTTTTCCCAGTCCTTGCTGTCAGATTTCAAAACCTCGGTGCACGCTGGAGTTCGGGCACAGATTTATGGAGGGTATTACCGAGCTGAAACAGAACTTGTCAGAAAATGTTTGTGCTGTGATATTTATGAAACATGGGTAATCTCAAAGGCTCAAGAACTGTCATGCCAGCCTCAGTGTTTTAATCAAAAAAATCTTCAAGTTAATTGATCTGCTGCTGTATTGTCCATATGCTCTTCTTGTAAACTAGTCTGCCATCGCCGTAAAGCCATATAATTGCATGACACAGTGATAACACCTTTCTGAAAATACGTGGTAATAACTTAAGTTTTATAGGGAAGCAAATCTTAGCATTCGCAAAGGTCACTGCCTCTGCCATTTTTGTGTCTTGAATTTTTGGAGCTAAAAAATGAAGCAGTGCACGATGGCATTCTTTACAATGCCTCAGGGAGAAATTTTAAATGATGGCTCTGCCTCTGACGTATTAAATATTAGAGTTGGTTGGGAAAAGATTTTTCCCCCATCATGAAATTTATGGCTGAGACTTTTCTTTAGCAGCAATTTATATGTAGACAACTAATTATTTTTGCCTGGAGAACATTATCAGAAAATGTTCAAGGATACTCATCATGAAAAAAGGCAGCTCTGGATGTAAACAATGTATTTAGCTGAATGGCACAGGGTTCTGGTGTAAACTCATCTGGTGCATGCTTAGATGAGTGTGTATAGATTTTTGGACCTTCAGGACGGAATATTTGTTACTATTTTTATTTTTATTTATATACTGACATTACTCTGTGATGTGTAGTCCTATAATCTAACAACCAACAAGGAAGATGTGGTGCGTCAGTAAAGCTAAAGAAGGGAATAATTAGTGTGTTTTTTATTTCTCCTTTTCATCTTAATAAACCCCATTGTTTCTGCTAAATGTGGGAGACCATGGACTACCTACATGAGGCAGCAGTGATGACTGATGGGTTCACATCACCCCAGATAGGCACCTAAGGGGGCTGGGCTGGCTCCCTCACAGGGTAGGGATGGGAGGTGCAGAGTGATTCCCAAGCTAAACTGCTGACCCTGCCTCCCTCTGGAAGGGGAGGAATGTAGGAGAACCCTCTGAAAGGAATGCAGGGGAACCATCCATCCAGCTGAGCTGGTGAAACCGGGTGGTACAGGTTGATTGGGATGAATATCTCTTTTTCTTCTCTCTTTTTCACTTTTGTAGCTCTCCCTGAGGAGCTGATGGAGAGGGCAGTGTCTCTGAGGACTAGTTGTGAACATCAGTCTCAAGGAAGGAGCGTGCCTGCAGGGAAGGAAGGATCTCATCACTTGGCTTTGACCACTCTCCAGGTGGTATCACAGCGTCCTCTTTCGCTGCTGCCGCTGTGACCATCTTAAAAGAGAGAAAGAAGCAGGTGCTGGTCATGGAAGATGTAGTTACTAGGCACATCAGTCACACGCTGGGTGCACAGAGGGCCTGTGACATGCAGTAATTTGCCTTCTGGGTACCAGGGACCTTGTAGGATGGCTAGATGGGTTTCCTGCAACAGGTCAGCAGTTGTGGTCTGTATTGGTACCAGTCACATGTGGCAGTGAGGGAGCTATGCTCTAGAGGTTAAATTCAAGTGCTGGGCAGGAGACTGAAGTCCAAGACCTTATGTCGTGTTTTCTGGGAGACAGGCAAAGATCCAGCATCTCATTGTGTGAATGAGACTGTGATGTAGAAAAGAAATAGAGGACTGAAACTGAAGGAAGAGCATTTGCTCTAGAAGCTGCAGGAAAGCCAACAGGCACAGAAGAACCTAGACTGACATGAGCTCCAGTAGAGATAGCTGTCTTCCTTTGAACACACCTCTGAGGAGACCAGAAGGGATAGAAACAGCACAACCGTTATTGATAGGAGGGTAGTTGATTGCATGTGTGCAATATTAAGTGACAGAGGGAGGACACAATTTGCAAGTGTTTTTACACCTGTGCTAGAAGCTTAAAAAAAAAAGATGAAGGATTTAAGATGCCTGGAAGCCTTGACACAGCAGGATCTCAGGGATGTGTTGGAAGGGAGATAAACAGTGGGACAGTTTCCCAAGCCATAAGGTTTATAGAAATGTTAGTGTTAGAAGTACCGGTGGGGGAGTGGCACACTGTGTGACGGATTACGTGAAGTGAAACAGCATAAAATTATTATTGGAATAGAGAGGTGGAAATCCCATACTCCAGCAATAAATGGGCAGTCCTGTCATTGTACTGCCATGGGCAGGATGATGACCGTGATCAGCAAGTGCTAAGTGAGATTAGGCATGCTGCAAATTTAGGACAGGTAGTAAAAGTAGGAGAATTTGACTCTTCACATGTGGACTGGGTCAGTGTCCCCAAGAACAAGCTGCAGAGATAAAACATTGGGGTGTAAAACAAAAGCTTCCTGCAACAGCTAGTTCTAGGGTGCAGAAGGAAAGCCATCAGTCTGGATTTGGTCTTCAGGGGCACACAGGGTCTTACTTGGGAGTCATTACCAAGAGAGATAATTATAGCAGTGACCACAATACAAATAGGCCAAATTAATCTAGCACACAGATATTAAATTTGGAAACAGGGAGAAACACTAAAGGCATCAATTTGTCAAAAAAAAAACCAAACCAAACTCCAACCAACCAACCAACCAAAAAAACCCCAAAACCAAACCCACACAGAGAAAGCAAAAATAACCAGTCTGAAAAGCTAGAAGTGACGAACTCATTGCTGAAGTTGTTAGCGATATTCTTACATACCTCAGGGCCCATGGATCAGGGGAGTGAAATCAATCGGAAGGATATATGTGGGAAGTATTAGATCAAATAGATGAATTGGATGCTGCTGGCCACGGTTTGTAACTTCTCTTTAAAAACCACCATCATGCCAGATGAACTGCCAGTGTAATTCCCAACAATCCAAGAGACTTTTTAGAGGTGCTCATGGGGATGATGAACCAGTGAGCCTCAATTCCATCCCTTGTAAGATAGTTGACTTCATAATAAAGAATAAGTTTTCTGAGCACTCCTTCTGAGCTGGGAAAGAATTGTCATGCTCTCTGGGAAGTGAATTCTGCCCCACCATCCTGCTGCAGTTTTGGAAAGGTGTCAGGAAGTATATGGATAGAGGGGATCCAGTGGATATCATGTATTTGAGTGGATACTTGGATGAACACCAAATGTTGCTCAATAAAGTAAGTTGCCATAGAACTGGAGGAAAGTCCAGTTGCAGGCTGAAAGCTGGTTAACAAACGAGAAGGACAGGGCAGGGGTTTGCCATCGCTTTCCAGGATGGAGAAGGGTTAGCACTGGGCAGTAATGAAGGCAGTGGATAAAGTGAAGACAGAGCTACCATTCACCAGCTCCATCAGCAAACAGAGGACATTCAGCAAGGTAGGGTTTTACTGTGTAAAATGCCAAACATGACATTTGTGGATGCTGGGAGTAGCACAAGGAGAATGGATCAGAGAAAGTGGCCAGATGCGCGTGCTCTCACTAAACAGCCTGTCCTACTGGGGTCACTTGACCCACCCAGCATGGCCCCTCTTTAGCTCCTATGCTCTGCCTGGAGACAGGCACATTAGCAGTATGGCCTTGCAGCATCCCTGGGTCTGCTTGGGCTTTTGAACACCTTTTCAGCTACTGAGGCGGTTAGTCTTCTGTTTATGGAGAGCTTATGGTGGAGAACAAGGTTATGCCTGCTGGTCCTAAGCTGGAGATGGTGCTGTGTTTGAGAGCTGGTGGTCTCACTCGGTGAGGTTCAGCCCTGGGGCATTACGTCTTGTAGAGGGGTGGGATGCGAGGACCCTTATGAGCCATAGGCAGAGAAGGAAGAGTGAAGTTAACTCAGAAATTTTGGAGTGAAGCAAAAAGTGGAGGGCTGTGGAGTGGGGGGAATGCAGATGCAATGCCCTCCTGGGTGATATGAGGGTTCCTTGGTGCCACAGATGGACAGACAATAAATTATAGATCCTCACAGCTTCTGCTGGATGCACAAAGCAGGAGAGTGAGGTATCCGAAATGCTTGTATTTGTGTAACGCCGTGTGTGTCTGACAGAGACTCGTTAAAGAAATGCCACTTGCTTGCAAGCTGTGTGCCGTCAACAGCCTCTTCTGCTCACTTACCGTGCAGGCAGTGCTGGGCGAGGAGCTCGCACAGCTCACCTTCAGCTGTGGCTAATGACGAATTTATAAGCCTGTAGTTCTTGGTTTCCTCATCTGAGAGGGGGGAAACAGTAACGATGAACTTCTTCCTGACACCTAATCTATTACCGTGTTGCTGCAGTTCGGAGGCTAGACTAGTAAATCTGAGCATGCTGATAAGGGAGGCTTAGCTGATATATTTTGTCTGGTATGTATGCTGACATCTCTGGAGAAAGGGCTGCAGGCTTTAATGGAAGGGTCCAGTGAAATCATGTAGATTTATTTTCCTGGTAATGGACTGAATTCCGCCAGCTGGAAATAAATTGTCTATTTTTCTTGATTTAAGGCAGAGTGGGGGAAAAAGAGGTGTGACATACTGGTTAGAAGAGTGCAGGAATGTATAAATTAAGGTGCTGTGTAAACTAATGATGACTCCATTTTGAAAAGTTTGGAAAATGTTGGTTTCATGGGTCAAGAAGACATGGAAGTGGTTTTAGGACATACATCTTTTGTTAGCAGAGAAGGGATAAATGTTTTTTTAACAAATAGTTAAAAACATGCCTCTAAGAATAGATGTACTGCTTGACATTCAGCTATAGAGATGGATTCCTGCTGTTTGTATCCTATGAATACAGTGTCCAGCAGTAGCTTTTCCAATATTATTCAGTTAGCTGTGGGTTGTATTTGAAACTCATTTCTTTTGCTATGTATTGTAAATAAACCCATTGGACTCCTAATTGGAGAAAAGCTGAGCACCTTGTTTGAGGCCACATGTCTCTTGTCCCTTGGCAACGACTGCATCATGTTCTTCGGTGAGCTTCTGTTTTAATGGTATCACAAGCTGCGTATGGCTCTACAATAAAAGGCATTATTGTATTAGTGGAAAGCACTGGGCTATCCATTTGGTATCAGAAAAAGGGTCAGCCTAAGGTAGAAAATGGCTGTACCATTTTGTTTGAAGATACTTGATAATGATTTATTATAAAGAAAAACAAGGGAGTGTTCTGTGTATTCACACTTAAATTATCAGAGGAAAGGGCCCAAGCTACCCCTGACCTTAGATATTCCAGTAAATCAGCTTCCTTGCCAACAATGAGGTATTTTTTGTTCATACTCATATAAGAATTGTGTTCTTGAACACATTTTTAAAGGAAGCACTGTGGAGGTTTTACTGAAGAAGAAGCAGCACAGGTTAACAGGGTAGTTCATTGGCCTTAAGCTTCAGAACTGATCTAGCTGAAGCCCATCAAAGCCCAGACCAGAGCTCCAGCAGGACTACTTTAGGTTTTCAAGACCCTCCAAGAGAATAAAATGCAAATGGGAGTTGATTTTGCCTTTTGACTGTCTTCTCTCATACTCAGGCATTAGATATCCGCTTGGGCTTTCAGCTCATCTCCATTATCTACCCCAACACCTCCCTTCTCCCTCCAGAGCGAGCGCGCCGAAGCCCCACTGATGCACATTAGTACTGCTCCGGGCATGCAGCTCCACGCCCAAAGTTTGTGGAAAGCAACAACCTGTGTGCAGAATATAAACCAGTCCAGGCCATGGCAAGCCCTGAGGTCCTGATCTCTCAGTCGTTTCTATCGGTATGTTGGCTGAAACACGTCCATGCAATCTGATTTTCCTCCCATTGCAGCCTGCTCGTGGGAGGGTGATTCATAGCCCATTTCTGTTTCATCCTGATGTCAGATGCGGATGTAGAGGGGCTGCTGGGTCTTGCCATTCACAGCGTGCAAAGCTGACCAGTGATTCTGATGGCATTTGGGTCAGGAGTCTTATTTTAAAAGCATCCTGGGATGAAAGACGCTTTACCACGATCAGAAGGGTGGAGAGGGAGAGCTGTCTGTTGTGGTTGTAGACCAGTCTCTCTCTTGGAGAACGGAGCTGGTGGTAATAGCCCTGCTGTGTACATTGTCAGCACTTAACATCTGTGTACAAAGTAATCTGAATAGTGCTAAATGCTGTCAGGGAGGAAATCGGGGAGAGAAAGAAGACAGTAAGAAATAGACATCAGTGTAATGATTAATACCATACATTTTAAGATGGTTTGAGGGACTTCATATGTCTGGGAAAGGCATCTCAATAATGCCACACACTGTCAGATATTTGAAAGAGTAGGTGCCTGAGTAGCTGTGTTGGATGCAAGCGTCAGATCACTTTAGAGATGGTCTAAATAGCATTAATAGTTCTGAATAGCATTAATACTACTAAATAGCTTTAAATGACAGAGACCAGTTCTCTGAAAAGACTTCTCCCCAAACAAGATCTCTTCCCCAAACGAGGGAGTTAAGCTCCTGTTCCCATATCATAGAATCATAGAATCATAGAATCACAGAATGGTTTGGGTTGGAAGGGACCTTAAAGACCATCTAGTTCCACCCCCCCTGCCATGGGCAGGGACACCTTCCACTAGACCAGGTTGCTCCAAGCCTCATCCAGCCTGGCCTTGAACACTTCCAGGGATGGGGCATCCACAACATCTCTGGGCAACCAAGAGATGGCTATCAGGGTAGTTTTGTAAAATTTTTGCTTGTCAAGAGATGGTTTAGCTAAAACTATGAATAGCGCTTTGGAGTTTTAGAATATTTATCATTTTTCAAGGCAAAGGGGAGATGGACATTACACGTGTACACGTTTTTTTCAATTGATCTTATAATTCTCATGTCACAAAGATGAAGATAAATATTTTGTTGCAGCTGTAAGACAGATGTGTGCTGCGAATCTTCAAGTAAGTCAGATTAAGAACAGCCCTTTACCTGACCTTAGAGCTTGTCCCTCAAAGCCATTTAAGTCAGCGGAATTAGAAGCTGCTTAGTCCAGCTGAGGGCATATTACAAGAAAATTCCTGGCATCAAGTCTTCCTCATGTAGCTTGCTTTATTTTTTTTTAAATTTATTTTGGTTATACTCTGGATAGAACAAATTTGCTCCCACTATAGGCAGTTTTAGATAACATTTTTGTTTCTCAAATGACTGCATTCACACAGAGGAAGGACTCTGTTCCTTGAAAGGGTCCTTTTTCCCAAAAGGCTTGCAGCCATATAAGAAATACCCAGAATATACCTTCAGGGATACCATGTGCTTACAACTAGAGGTTTTTCGAATGTTTTTTGAATGTCCATTTGGTATCATCTAGCAGCCCCAGTGACAGGCCAAGACCCCTTGTGCAAGAGGCTGCTGGCTACATTTACTATAATCAATAAACCATCCCAACCACAAGTGCACAGTTCTAGGGCCTGTTTACACTGCAGTTGGTGTCGGTATATCTAAATAAGCTGTCACCAGACCAGCTCAGCTGTGTGTGGTGGCAGGGTAGGCACTACCTGTGAAACCCAGCCAGATATTTCTCCCCAGACTCTTGGAGGAGGCAGTAGGGATGGTGATGCACCGACAGCCCACCTGAGCTCAGTACATGACTGTAGACTTTTTGGCGTCTCACTTAGCAGCCCGATCTTTCTAGTTTAGATGCACAACCCAACTTCTTTATTTTGTTGTTGGTGACTGGCTGAGACTTGCAGTTATTTTGCTGGAAAGCAGCTTCAAGGGCAGTGACCCCTAAGAAGTTAGCTTGGAACGATGCTCTCAATGCCCATGTAAGTTGCTGGTGGATCATGCTCACAAGAGCCTGGGGATCCCCGAAGGACCAAAACCAGAGCCACCCGTCCCTCTCTAAGCCTTGTTGTAGTCCTGTGTTAAACTGGGCACATGTATCTTGCCCGAGACTCATAGTAGGTCTGTGAGAGATGAAAAAACACCACTCAAACATCCAGGTAGACCTTCCTTCCCCAAACGACTAGTACCTGCTGATGAGCAACTTTCTCTTCTCTCCCCATTTCCTCTACAGTAATAAAGGAGAAGAATGTAAATACAGCTCTCTTGCCCATACAATACAAGTATCTCCCTTCAAATCACACTGGCATCAATGTGTGCTTAACTCCAAAGCATCCTGCAAGCTGCCGAGTGTGCTGTGTGATTGCTCTCCTTATTTGACTCTGGTGCTGATGAGTCCCATGATTGCTGGAGCACAAAAATGTCAGCGACTGTATCTCTTCAGTGGCTTTTGCCAGCGATGACCCTTTGAACAGATGATGATCAGAAACGGGAGATGCGAGATGACTGTCTGGGTTTGGGGATATGAATGGCTTTTCTATCACACGGTGTTTTGGAAATGTCAGCTGTAATTGAAACTTAATCTTCCAACAAGTTTCATCTGGCTGCTATTTGCAGACAATGTGAATGTTGCATTTTAGTAAATGGCATCTGAACTAAAAGGTTGTGTTGATTTATCCTACTGACAGCCAGGGTGTGGGTCCTAGATTAATCTGACCTTCACAAACCGGATACTTCCTGTTCTCCAAGTATCATTTTTTAAAAATAGCCTGGATAGCAACAAAACAACATCTGACAACTTTGACCTGCTGTAGCAAGCCCTGCAATACTGCTGCTCTTTGGGAGCTGGGGGAGCTGAAGACTATGAGCGAACAGATGAATCTAAACCTGTGTCTGCAGCTAGCTGCTGGATAGCACAGAAAATCAAGGAGCAAGCAAGTTTAGGTCAATATAAGTGGCATTTATGCAACACTTAACTATGAGAGAAGTAAATTGTTATTCCAAAGGGAACTAGAAAAGGCTGCTGTGATGGTGCTTAAGGGGTTTCAGGTCTTTGATCATGTATGCTCATTGATAAGGACAGGGATTCCTCCTTTCCCTCCCTCCACCTGCCAGACCTGCAAACTGAACCTCACTTGCTTAGGGAGCCAGGATGGTTTCTGTTCATACCAGGGCTAACAGACCCCGGTTGGTGTGGATGCAGCCCACACCCTGCAGCAGGTCTCCACAAGCAGGACGGTTTTGGCTTCAGCTATCAATTTGGTAGTCAGTGGCAAGCATGAGCCCTATGTCCCTCGTGCTCTCTGCTCATGCTGTGAACGCATGTGGAGGATGCACGTGGCTGGGGTTCACAGTGCCCACACTGACCAGAGAAAGGAAAAGTTCACCAAAGCTGTGGTGTGTTTTGCTTCTGTGAGCCCAGCTCCTTGCTGAATTAATGTGAGCCCTGCAACTTCTCCTTTCCATAGAGCTCAGGAGTCCATGTGAGATTTGCCAATTAGCTTGGATTTGCAGGGACACTGGTGAGGCTGGACCTCAGGCTGGGCTGGGACTGAGCATCAGCCCACAGCAGAGATGAATGCCATTTTTTTTTGACCCGCCAGCATTTATTTTTGCCTTTGAAGTCAGCAGCTGCAAGCTGGAGCACATCCAGGAAGGAGATCCGTGTAATGAGAAGGCATTTATTTTTACGGAGTAAATCCTGATGTTAAACAAACTAATCTTCTCAAAAGTGATATGGCTCCTTTTTGGTAAATTATGTGCAGGAATTCCTGATAGAGGATCCTTCTCAAAAATCCTTCTCAAAGATGGATTTGATTTGTCATACCAGTGGTTTTGAGTCAAGCTTTCAAAACTGATCTCTAAATTATGCTTGTGGAAATATGTACCCACACACAATGGCTTCCAGTTAATACTCAGGGCGTGAGTTTGAACTCATCTGAGAACTCAGCTGTATTCAGACATTCTTTATTACTCTGGGGTTTGTAGTTTATATAATAAGAAAGGAAAAGACAACAGCCAAACACATGGTTCTACATTATAAATCTGTGGGATGCTGTGTACATCCTGGTTTCTCCGTTTTCAACAAAGGCACAGCAGAACATGAGAAGTTGCAGAAAAAGGTGTTAACCAGAAGTATGAAACAGCTTCTATAGCAGGAAATAATTAATAGACTAGACTTTCAGTGCAAGAAGAGATGTCTGAGGGGTGATGTCAGATGGTCAGAGGACAAAGGATAGTTATTCACGACTTTTTATAATACAGGTATCATCAGAATATAAGGTGTTATTAGCACAAAGTTTAAAACAAGAAAAATGTAGAAGTTTTCATACATACACATGGTTAAATAATGGAAGTAGTGAAGAGCTATTGTAGTGGTAAAAAGAAAGGCTGGAAGATACAGTCAGTTTTGTCAACCAAACACAGAAGTCAGGTGTATCCCCCAAGCCAAGAAGTCGCCAAACTGCTGATTGCTGGAGGAGCTGGAAGGATGGGAATGGTGCATGCTTCCCACATTTCTTACACCTTCTTATTGCCACTATTGCTGGTCCCTACCAGAGACTTAGATAGCGCCTCTGCGTTTAATAATAACAGATGACTTTTGCTGTATTTTGAGTACTGTGTCCTGTCGTGGAACCTTCAACATCAGGATATAGACCAGTTGGAGCGAGTCCAGAGGAAGCCACGAAGATGCTCAGAGAGCTGGAGCACCTCTGCTATGGGGACAGGCTGAGAGAGTTGGGCTTGTTCAGCCTGGAGAAGAGAAGGCTCCGGGGAGACCTTATTGCAGCCTTGCAGTACCTGAAGGGGCTGCAAGGAAGCTGGGGGGGACTTTTTACAATTAAAATTAAAATTTAAATTCAATTTAAATTGAAAGTGGGGAGGTTTAGATTAGATATCAGGAAGAAGTTCTTCCCAGAGAGGGTGGTGAGGCACTGGAACAGGTTGCCCAGAGAAGCTGTGGATGCCCCATCCCTGGAAGTGTTCAAGGCCAGGCTGGATGAGGCTTTGAGCAACCTGGTCTAGTGGAAGGTGTCCCTGCCCATGGCAGGGGGGTTGGAACTAGATGGTCTTTAAGTTTCCTTCCAACTCAAACCATTCTATGATTCTATGATTCTACCACCAGAGGAAGAGCTTCTCTTGTCATCTTGGCAGGGTTCCTGCCACTCTGAACCCCATGCAGGCCTCAGACAAACCCGTCCATCTGCTTTCCAGGACTTCCTGGACACATCTCTCTCCTCAGCTTAGAAACTCCTTGAGTCTAACATTTGCTCAGGTGTGTATAGGTGTGCCGGTTCTTAGGAGCAGGTCACCTCAAAGGCTTTTGCGGTCCAGGGTTGGGCAAAGAACCACCTGAAGAGACCTCAGGGAAGCCTAAATAGTTAGATGAGGTTGTGCAGGTGGGCTGTAGTTGGATTTGGGGTGATGATAGTTACAGGTCTGTTCTTTTGTGTTGAGGACAACTGGCACAGCACAGCTTGTATCCATACAGCTATAATCCATTACTCGTGATGGCTGCACCCTCCCGTGGCCCATGCCAGCCCCAAGCCATGCCCAGGTGCTGTCTGAGAAAGTGTTACCTGCCCCGAGCCGAAGCTGTGCCAGAGGAACCACAGTGACAATCTGATGGTGGGACATGCTCCGGACATGTGTAATGTGCAACTGCCCTTAGAGACCTGCTCTGCGAAGGAGAGAGGCTCCAGCTCCCCCGCTGCCCACCTCTAGCCTGGAGCGGAGGCCTGCTGAGGCTGCATGCTGCTCACCCTCCTGGCTGTGGCATGGCAGGACCATATCCCCTTGCCCCGTGCAGCAGAGAAAGGCACCAGTGCAGAGCTGCCTGCATCCCCCTGCACATCTTCAGTGGCGCCCACTTCTCCAGCTCCAGAAGAAGACTCCAGAGGGGTGTAGCCAAGTGCCTGAGATGTCTTATTCCCCCTCCCCTCCTAGGCCAGATGCCTACAATTGCAGTGGAGCTTTGCCTAAATTACTCACCTAAATGAGCCTGACTGGAGCCTGTCCAACGTGTCTGTTCTAACGGGTGGTTTTATTGCCTCAGCTACACTTGTTTTGGAATGTGCTTTGTTTATAGCAATAATTGATCATGCTTTGTTACAAGTGAATTAGTGGCAGCTGGGAGATCTAAGCTCTAATTTTCCTTCAAACAGGGAGAAATTTTATAACTTCCATTGCTCATGTGTAAGACAACCTCTTTTCTTCTTCCTTTTTTTGCCCTAGTTTTAGAAATGTTTTTCCAGTGTGCAACCCGCAGTAGGAGCCCATCGAATGTACTATGGTGAATTTGGTACTCAGAGAAAGTCTGCCATTGGTCTTCTTAACTTAAAAAGATTGTTTGATAGTGTGCTTCATTAGACAGAGGCTAACAAAATGCTTTACAAATATTAATCTAACATAATTCACCTTTCCTAAGGAAGCTAAAGGAAAGTATTCCTGGATGACACAAGAAGATTCTGAGCTCATTATCATGAGCAAGGGTAATTTTATATGTACAAAGAACACTCTGGTGAGGAGACCAGGAGGCATGATCTGTAGAAAGTGTACCTGCTTGGGCTCATCAAGGTTTGCAGGATAGTTAGATTTTCTGTGAGATGCATGAAAATCTCCAAATAACAAGCCCCTGGCAATTGGAAGAGAGTATTTTAATTTGGTTTCCAATTTAATGGTCACAGTCCAGCTAAATAATGTGGCATTTTAAAAGCCGCTCCAGGCTGTGTTCAGCCCTGTCAGAATTCTCTGGTGATCCCAGGTTCAAATGCATAAGTGGAGCCTTTGGTGAAGCATCTTGCCCACTTCTGGCTATCTGTGTGGTGATGGAAAGAGACGGGCACTTCCCAAGGTGGTCCATGTCTTGGGAGAGCTGAATCTTGTGGAGGTCTCAGTTTCCCTCCGCTCATTAAAGAAGGCAACTAGTCCACAGATACAAGTGGTATAAGCCATTCCTATGTGCTTGGGGGAAGATATTTTGCTTTCCTGCGTCCATGTCTCTGCCTTAAAAAGACAGCTTAACAAAAGATACTGGCTGGGCAATTCTGCCTTGGGAATTAAAATATATGCAGAGGGCTTAGACAAAGAGAACATGGTTTAAATGACACACGGTTTTTAGAGCACTGACTGATGTTTCCAGTAATGAGTGATATTCGCTTTCATTCAGGGAGGGTCAGCTGCAGATCTGATTTTAGGTCTGAAGAGTCTGAACTGATTCCTCCTCCTAAGCAGTCATAAAAAACTTGTTTTTCTGGGCTGTAGCAGGAAACGAGCAGAAGCCAATGACAACACAAACCAACCCCCAGTTTCCATCAGCTATAGGGAATGAGCAGGTGTCATATATTTCCTGCTCTTTGATCACTTTACTTTGAATGCTTCACACACCAAAAAAAATGCTTAAAAGCTGTTGAAGACTTTTGCTGTGTTACATGATACACCAAGACAGTAATGCTGCTATGCTCTTCTCTGCTTGAAGTAAAATACTAGACAAAGCAGCTGTTCTGGTGGCTGATAACCACGAGTTTAAAAACATTGTGTTGACTAGTTTGACATCCTACACTCTCATCATATTTTTGTTTGCAACAACAGGGATTAATAAGACTTGTGGAAAAGGATTTTTTTTTTCAAGCAGTAACCTCAAGCGTATCCCCCAAGCTTTTTGACAACGGTCTTTTCTACTTCGGAGACATTGCAGTTCCCTGGCAGAGTCCCCTATGCTGTCTGTTTGTGTTCCTTGGACACCTTCTCCAGAACCCCAGCTGTCATTTCAGCACCTATATAAATGTCTCAAAGCCTCAAGAAAGCCTGGGCTTTTGTGCACCTACTGGTTGGCCACCCAAGTCAAATGTCATTGCCTGCCCTGTTGATGTGAAGTGAGCACTGACAATTTGCAAGTCTAAGCCCAACACTCTGCACTGAGCTCTTTAAACTATAGGGCTTTTATTCTTTGGTCACCTTGTAAAGATAGTCTAAATGACTTGGCAGCCTGAGAGACAAGGTCCACCTTGAGAATGGGTGTTTAGCTGTGAAACTAAACCTAACCCAAAATTTCCGTCTTGTCTGGTTGGAAGTTATCTGACTGCTCTGGCCCCAATTCCTGAAAATCTGGCCAAATGATCTTTTCAAAGTTGATCACAGCTGGGAAAAAGTTTAGTGCACATGAAGGATATTTATACAGCTGACTGAGGGATTTAACCTCGGGACCTAATGCCAGTCAGGGAGAGAAAGGGCTCTGAGGAAGGTGCGTTGGAGCACAGGAGTTCGGCTGTTGTTCTGAACGGCTGTTGAGAAGGTGTCTTCCTCCCACCACTAACCACGGACAGCCCCACTTGGCTAATCAGGCAGGTGGTTCTGTTGGGCTGTCCTGCTTGGTCCTGAGGCGTTTGTGTTCCCTGTTAATCTGCAACAGGGTTTCTTTCTTTCCTTTGCAGCTGGGACTAAATCAAATGAAAGAAACTGTGCTTTAACCTTGAAAAATTGAAGGCTAGGGCTGATTTTGAAAAATGAGTCTTTTGCATTTTTTAATAGACCCTTTTTTATTCAAGTTTAATGAAGGTAAAAGGAAGAGCTCTGAAAAATGCAGCCAACCATGACAAAACCTATAAAGCCCTAGAGAAGCTGTCTGCATGTTGGTATCCCACTGTGTAGTGGGGTATAGAAAATGCAGGAGGAAAGGAGGCAATTTTATCGCTATTGACAGGTCAGAGAGACACAGTTTAACCCCTTCAGAGAAGACGCCGAGGCTTTGAAGCCATATCTTTAAAGTGTTGTTGCCGTTAACTCTCTCTTCACTTCTACCAGGCATCACGGTTGCGTTGCCAGAGTTTGGGAACGCTTGGCTGCCTCCACCAACGCCGCTCATGTTCGCTGCTGCGGAGTCCATCCTGCTGCACAGGGCAACTGGGTACCTGCATGGGGGTGTTTGAATCCCACTCTGTTTTCTTGATATCCCTAATGTTAAGGCCAGGGTTGCATGAGGTGGGCTCAGTTCACATGTCCTTGTGTCCTACTGCAGCGGACATCTGTGTCCAAGCAGTTGAGTGAAGACCTGGACTTCTCTGTTCGTGCTGATCCTGACTTTACAGGCTGATTCATTTAAAAGCTTTCCAGTGTGTGCATGGGACAAGATGATGATAAAGGGAGATTGCAGTGCCTACTGCAGGAATCAATGTCTGCAATTGGCCAGTTGAACCCCACCCATGCAGAAGCCCTGGTTCCCCTGGTTCTGGGATCTTTCTGGAATGGAGAAAGTCCTCGAGGGCAGCCTGCCTCAGACATGCCTTTCACTCCCTGTTGTGGCTTTGTCTTTCAGTGGCTCGGGAGGCTGTGTCTCTCATGAATGATCGTAATAATAACAAGCAAAGAACCAGTGAAATGTCAGGACTGATGTGATACGTGTGAAAAGTCCTTGGAGCATGTCCCTTAAAAACAGTTTGGATCCTAGGCAGAGAGAATGCCAGGCATCTTTCCAGACAGTTTGCTTTGGGAAAGCTGTGCTGCTGCTCACATGGTGAGTGGCATAGGGTTTCTAACAAAACACTTGAGCATGTGCTTCTTTTTAAAACTGCGGGCTGTCCTGATGACCCCATGGCCAGATGGGCTGAGGTGGGGGTGCTGACATCTCCGCCGTCTTTCCGGCATATATTTTTCCTGATGTGGAAATCTTGTTCCTGGGGTGGGTTTTGAGGGGGTGCCGCGTTGGCACAGATTTCTGGCTCTGTGGCACCCCCCATCCTTGCAACACATCCCCTGGTGCAGTGCATACACTGTGCGTTGTTTGAGGGGCACAGGCAGCAGCATCACCCCATTGTTGGAGGCTGCAGAGGTCCATCTGTGCATGTGGGGCACGTTTAGCAATCTGAGGGGGACTTCCCGAACATGTGCCCCCTGCCAGAGGCACGATACTGTGATGAAGCAGCCTGTGAGATACCTAGACAACCTGTAGGAGCAAGTCACAGGCTTAGTCTAACGCTCATCAGCATTAAACCCTTTGCATCAAGGATGTGGATTTCTCCCTTGGCACTTGTTACACACTTTTTAAATGCCCCTTTTCAACACACACAAACTTAGAGGCTCGTGCCTGGCTCACATCAGGCTCCCCTTGTGACTAGGACCTGCATGTGTGCTTAAAGTCTTATTTGAAAAGTTATCTTCGTAAGGAAATGTAAGATTTCCTCTATTCCTGTGTGCATTTCTCACAGAGTAACACCATTGTTTTTCCATCTTATGCTCCATTTCCCACTGTGACCCTATCAAATTTCGAGCAGGAGGGAAAGGAAGCAGTCAGACGCAGAAGCACAGCAATACACCACCTGAGAAATACAACCTTATTTTGAAAAATACCCTGACTCCCAGCAGGATTTTGACTGTTGATAGCGTTGTATAATGAGCTGTGAGAAATTATCACGGAGAACTTCTAAACACAACTTTGCTTTCTAGAGGATTGGGAGCCTTCTTGTTCACATGCCCTGAACGCCCATCACCGCGTAGTGCTGCTTGTACAGACATTCCTGGAAAATGTGGTCTGTGCCCATACCACAGTTTTGTTTCAGCACGAAACCCGAGCTGAAGCGGTGAACAATAATACTTGTTCAACTGAGTGGTTCAGTCTGCAGGACGGGTTACTGAGTCACAGCTCCGGGCACTTCTGGACTGCTCTGTGAGCAATTCTTCAACTGCTTTTTTGAGGGTTTCTGGGGTAAAAATCAGGAAGAGCAAAACGTCCCAGGAACTTGTTGTCTAAATAAGAGGAAATGAACAAACAGAAAATGAAAGCTGATTTCCAGACTTAAGAAGAAAATAAAATTCTGTTTCAAACTGTGTTTAAAAAAGATTTTAAACCTGGAAACTTCCAGTTGAGCCTTTTTTGTTGAAGGCAATGGTTTCATAGAAGCCCCCTTGAGACTTCATTGCAGAAGGTATAGATTTGTTACTGATATTTCTGGTAGGAGGCACCATGCTAATCATGGC
This sequence comes from Eurypyga helias, assembly GCF_000690775.1. Classification (NCBI taxonomy): domain Eukaryota; kingdom Metazoa; phylum Chordata; class Aves; order Eurypygiformes; family Eurypygidae; genus Eurypyga; species Eurypyga helias. The sequence goes on along the minus strand of NW_010252149.1, from coordinate 7,828 downwards.
TATTACCTTTACTACCAAACAGCAGTATATGCCTCTCTGCATATTGATTTTTTGATGCTATTACTGAGTTTCTGATACACAGGTGTAAGTATGTATTTTGTATTCCTATTAATTCTAAAGATGTAAATCATCACTGTTACAATTTCCTGCCTTATTTGATTTACTACAATGAAATGCAAGCTCTTCTTTTGCTGTTACCAGCTATCTTTCCAGGGTAGATGTTAGGAAAATATCTTTTATTAATATAACACTTTATTTTGGCTTTCCTAACAACTTTAAGAGCAACTAATGAGAATCTGTTTTGTTGGACATGCTAGCTGCTGGTAGGCTGTGGTCCTAAGAGATGAATTTCAATTTACGCTTAGCCAGTTGGAAAATATAATCTGTCTCCGAGAAACAAAATAATTTACTTTTCTATTAAGTTAAGGAGTTTTTCTAGGCAGGACTGGTTTTGGGTACTCTCTATGGATATATCAGTGCTACTGAATAGAAGGGAGCCAAGGACTGCTTTTGGGGTGAGAGGCCAAGGGGCACAGACTGGTTTGTACCCATTCTGATCCCTGTGGAGCAGACTGGCTGCATCTGCACTCCACAGCGCTTGGCCCTGGATCTCCACTGGGCCCCGCGAGGGGGATGTTGGCCATAAAAACATGGTTATTATTTTTACTGTGTTTTTTTCCAGTTCCACTTGTCTAAAGGAAAATGAGTCAAGTGCTGCAGCCCACAACAGCAGTGATTTTTTCACATGATCCTGGTGGTGTGCTTTGCTGATATTTAGCATGAGGGCATGTGAGGTTGCAAAACCACCCGGGATAGTGCGGGAGAACTTGCGGAGTGGAGGGAGCCAAACACCGTGCAGTCTAGTCGAATCAGTCTAAGGGTCACATTAGGGAAAAGCCATGCAATGAACCACCTTGGCATGCATGTCCAAACTCCGTTTTGCAGGAAGCTGGTGGGGAAGGTACTGGACAGAGTCAGAAAAGAGCTGGCTGAAGCAGCGCTGGTTGGTGGAGGGGCTTAGTGCTGGACTTTCTCCTCTGTCCTCTTTCCTTAGGATGTAGATATATTCTGCGTGACAAGCACTTTGCCAGGGAGCTTTTTGTAGGAGTGGATGGCTGGGAGGGGTTGGAGGGCTGTGACTTTTCCCTCCCCAACAGCAGCACCTCTTGCTGCATGCTAGGTGCTCTGTGGTAGAGATGATCACTTTGGGGATTGCAGCTCAGGGGTGCCAGCTCGCCGGGAACGAAAGGAACCACCCTAAAGCCACCTCAGTGAGCCAGACCATCTCAATGGGTTTTTCTGTCCAGCTTTTAGAACTCACAGGATGCACCTTCTCACGGGCAAGATCCCTGACCTCTGTGGCTGATGGGCTCTAGGTGAACCTGGTCTGTGGGAAGACTGCTGTTTTCTCAGCTTTCTTACCTGCAGCAGGCAGTAGTCTGTGGAGGGAGTAGGACTTACCTAGGGCAGCCCAGGCAGAACCATGTGTCAGCAGCAGGACACATCTGCAAAGCTCTGGGCTTGCTGTGGGAGTTGGGTTTAATTCTGGATGGCATTTTCCACTAGTTTCAAACGGATGATGAAACAGTGCTGTGAGTGGCAAGGGCTAGGATGCAATGTAGGAATGGCTGAGCTGCATAAAAAGAAATCTATTTTTTGCAGATATAGTGGCTTCTGCTTTGTCTCCATCATCTAAGAAGGCAAGTCCTGGCATTCTAATAAAACTATGGAGTTAATTTTAATTACTGACAACTGCAGCTTGGGTTGCTATGGAAACAAAAAGAACTGCCACTTCTACAAGTTTCATCTGTAACTTGCTGTCTGGAAATGTCATATGGGGTCTGATTCCTCTCTCCCATGCAACAGTAGCAAAACAGGCCTGGCCACTGCCTCAGTCAAGGTTCAACAATGTACCATCAGTTTAGGTAAGAATAAAATCTCCATCTTATTTCTTATCTGTGCCATTTCTCTGTGATTCTCAAGTAAAACTGGTATGTTCCCAGTTTCCTAATGACTTTAAAAACAGTCCCCTGTCAGTTGATGAAGGAAACTGGAGCACAAAATCGTTGATATTAGAGTTGAAAGCAGCTATTAGGTCACACAGTCCCCATACAAAACTGTTCCTCTGCTATTTTTTCCCACTACTTTTTACTGTCTAATTATAAATGCAGCTGCATTTGTAATAAAATCTCCTTCAGCTTTAGTTTCAGGGCCAGAATATTATAACTAGAGACAAAGAAGTTTGTCCAAGTGTTTCCATTCTGAACTTACTTCTCAGTTTGCTGCTGTCTTCGTGGGCTGAAATTTCTCATTTTTACTCCCTGCATTTTTCCTCAGGGTAAGTGGCTTTGGAATGCTGGAACCTGGATAGCTCATCTTCCTAAAAGCTATAGAAAAGGCTTGTTTATTTTCTGCATCTAGTTCACTAAAAATGGTGTGTGTTGAATTGAGGCCTGGAGTTAGAGCTGTAATTTATTGAAATTAATGGAGTTACACCTGTTAACACCTGGTATTCCCTTCCGTCTTTAGTTATGCATTAAATTACTGTTAAAAGTTATGCAAAGTATCTAAGTTTCCAGTGGTTCTAGAGGACATGGACTCTCCTCACATGACTCAAAAAAATCTCTTTAGTACTGTCTGCATAACAGGTTTGTGAAAAGCCAATACTAATACACTTTTATTTAAAAAAACAGTGAGCAATTTTGGAGTTGTGCCTTCATCTTCCTCACAGTAAATACATTACAGATTTATACCATGTCTGTAATTTTTCATCCCCGCACTGCAGTACTAGAGCACAGTTCCCACTGATTTCAGCTGATTGTCCCATTTTGATGGCCAAGAATAAGCTTTCTCTCATACTGACCTAAATAACCATGTGAGAATTTCACTTCAGTTACAAATTTCTGTATGGGAGTGTAGGCCTGATCTTATGTCACCAGCAAAGCTTTCAGCATGGTCTTGTGAACCATTTTGAAATGCAGTTAGTTCCACTCTCATTGTGGTCTGAAAGCACTCTGCCTCTTTCCTAGAAGAACGATGTTTGGTGGAACAGCGTAAGATGACAGGGAGGCAGTCTCAAGCCTCAAGATGAGGGAAGCAGCACAGCTCATTAGCTGTCCCTGGCATGGTGATTTCAGGGTTGTATATGGTTTATGGTCTTTAATCCCTGCCTGGTCTGGGACAATGAATAGGTAGCTGGAGAATGAAGTAGAGAACTCATCTTGATTTTTATAAGCCTGTAATTATTTTACTTTTTTTTTTTTTTATTGATGGCGTCTGATCTAAGAGTCATAGTCTTACTGGGTTCAGAGAGCTTTGCTTGGCAAATCTGAATACTGAACTCCACAGAGAAACAGAGCTCTGCAGAGAGAGGCTGGCTGGCACAGGAAAACATACAGAAGACCAGTGCTGGTGGGATTGCTTAACTGCTGCTAATACCCTTTCACCCCACATGAGAGATTGGCTCCCTGTTTGGACAACTGTGGTTGTATTCAGCCAACTGAACATACTGGTACCAGCTGGGATGCCCTGGGATATCCTGCCTGGCCTTCAGCTCCCTCTCTGGCTGGGCATAGGTCTTCCATAGGTTCTGAGTCAGATTTTCTGCCTCATTGGCACCAGATACCAATATTTACATGTCTAAGTTATCATAATAGCCAGCAGATGCCTGAGAAGGTTGCAGATCTGCAGCCTCAACAGTCAGTGGATGAGGCCCTCAACAGTCAAACTTGTTCTGTCTGTCCCTGCTCTAGGAGGAGGTCAGAATAGGTGACCTCCAGAGGTCCCCTCCAGCATGAGGCATTCTAGGATTCAGTGATTCTAACAGAGAGAGCAGAGCCTGCGGTGGACTCAAGGCTGCAGTTTATTTGATCAAACATACATATCTACCATGGGATGGGCTGTGAGCTTCTCAAGGCTCTGTTGACCACACATGCTATGCTCCATGGACAACAATGGGTGCTAGGTGGAGTGCAGCTGCTGCAGACAGGGCAGAGGGAGAAGCAGACTTGGGCCTTAGGACCCTGAGTTACCCTACAGAAATGTATTCCTCTCTGTTGACTTTGTAGGGAGCTTGAGTTGGTGAAACCCAGGTCTCATTATTTAAACTCTTAGGACTAACATTGGTTAGACTAAGATTGGCTTGACTGAAATGGAACAGGGAGCCCTCCTAAGAGCAGCTCAGCCAGCAGATCTGAGCAGGCCCTGACCTGCTGGGGACAGCCTCAGGCAGGGGCAGTGGCTGCTGTGGAGGTCACCCTAAGCAGACATGCTCCCACAGCTTCACCCCTGGCAATGCCAGCTTGCTGCAGCCCTCCTCCTCATGAGACACAGGACCTCATGGATTTCAGTGCTCCAGCCTTTACCCCCAAACAGGCCATAAACCCATGTGCCTCTGCACCCTGTGTAGGATACCTAAAAATAGTGAGGACCTGGACCTATCTTAAAAGCCACCTTAATTCCCTGATTGTGTTACAGATAATTGTTTTGATTTAAACTTGGAGGATGCATAACTGATGCTCTGGACAGAAGCTTTAGAAGTTTCTGGTGCTGGAGAGACCAGGGAAATGGCCTGGGTATTCATTCTCCTTTTATGTTTTACAGTATGTACTACTTTGAACTGGAGGTTTATAGAATCATAGAACGGATGGGTTGGAAGGGACCTTAAAGACCATCTAGTTCCAACCCCCCTGCCATGGGCAAGGACACCTTCCACTGGACCAGGTTGCTCAAAGCCTTGTCCAGTCTGGCCTTGAGAGAATGCAAGAAGATTAATTAATATTCAGTTATATCTAGAACTTTTCTCTATTTTGTCAAGTTACACAGAAAGTTTTAATAAATGAAAATAGCGGGTCTGACACATCTCTGCTGCTATAGTTGGAGAATCGATAAAGAGCACACACTGTGTGGCAGCTTTTGTGGAAAACCTTCAAACAGCTGACAACTCACATACGAGGTGATGAATGACTCAAAAAAGAGCTTAGCTCTTGATCTTATTGTTATCACCCACTAGGAATCTGATTCCAGACATGTGTCCTTTGTAATTAGGAAATCCATAGCTTTCCCCCTGTGCTCAGCTGTTGGGAGTTCACAGGAAGGGGAATGTAAATGCTCTCATCTTGCTGAGTCATGTCTGTCTTTCGAGGGAACTTGCCAAGGACACGAGGGAGCTCTATACGGTCTACCTCTCCGTGTTTCTTCAAGCGGTTTCTGTGGCTAGGCTGGCTGTCCCCTTCCTCTGACAAGGCAAGCAGTCTCTTTCTCACATCAGTGTCTTCGGGCTTTTGAACACCCCATAGGTACATTTGAAATGAGCCCCCTTTCTTTTGTAAAGTCATATGGTCCTTTCACACTGGGGGATGAAAAGCCAACATGATCACAGATAGTCTGTCACTTGTATCTTTCACACTGGGGGATGAAAAGCCACCGTGATCACAGATAGTCACTTGTGCTGTTTGGGTGTTTTGTTGTGGGGTGACGGAGATTAGCTTGCACCTGCAGGACCAGATTTGATCATTTTCCACCGTAATGAGCTGCTCAGCTGGAGCTTGTTCCTTTCCTCCAATTCTGCTGTTTTCTAGACTCTTGTACAAATTGTTCAAGACCTGTTAAAAGTGAAGATGCTAAACCAAACCAAACCACTTTTGCCTGGATGCTTTTCATACAGATGGTGCTTCCACAGAGTCTGCATTGTCTCTGGACAAGATTTGCAATCAAATTTCACACTACTCTTCCCTGTGTCATCATGAAGCATGCCGATTTTTTCAAATGACCACAAAGATGGTAAGAGGCAGGCTAAGTTGCTTAATACTTCCAAAGGAAAGATCAGCACAGGAAGTTTGTAATGAAATACTAATTAGCGCAAGTTCTTTAGGTAATCAAGGACTTTCATTGCAAAGTCCTTAAAGTGAACAAGTTAAAAATGTTCCCTTAAGGTTGACTGTAAGATTTTTCAGATGCCTTGTCTGCAAGCAAAACACGATCCTGACTTCTAAAAGTGGAGAGGAAAAAAAAACCCACAGCGATTTCCTAGTCTAATTATGAAAAAAAAAAAAAAAAAGAGATAAAGAAAATCACAGCTTTTGAAATTGTGGAGAATTTTTCTGAGGAAGACTTCAAGGCAGTCTTTTAGAATAAATAACAGCTGTCTGCCACAAAGGGCATGCAATGCACAGTGACAGGGACAGGTCGTGAATTGTGCCACATAACTACACCCCAGTGGACGTAGCTGCCCCAGCAACAGGAGATGGCGTGGGATAAGCTGTGTGTATCGGTGCTGTAGGAAGCCTTTGGCCTGGTGTTCTCCTAGAGGACTTCTGAGTTTGGAGACCCTGTGGTATGAGGAGTTAAGGGCATTAGCTGGGACAGATGAGGAAAAAGGGGCCACTGTGAAGGAGCATCAGCTGTTGTTTTGGGCCACTGTGTGCAGTTTTGGGTGTGCTGCTTCTGGGGAGGTCCAGAAACAAGACCTTCAGATGGAGGTGTTGCACATTCCCATCTTGCCAATGAGTGAGGCTAGAAGGTCCTTACGTGCAGTGGACAGCATGCCTGGAAAGCTGTGGGCTCCAGGCCAGGTGGAAACGATAGCATGGACCTAAACCCACATGAGCAGAGGGAGGATTTATGCCCACCTGGGCAGCCAGACTGCGAACACCTCCATGAAGAACCCATGATGTTGGTGTGAGCTGCCTTGCCCAGTCTCCAGGTGCCCATGTGCTCAGCAGCAGTTTCGTCCACAGTTGACCTGCCTTTGCTTTGATGCTGAGAGCTTGGTGTGCCCTCAAGCAACATCCTTCACAGACAGTTACAGCTTTGTGGGGGCACCCAAAATGCCCTTAAATGTGATAGACAAGTGCCCTTCTCTGCCATGGGTTGGTGGGCACCACAAAGAACAGAGCAGCCATGTAAAATTCCCTTGTTTTATATAAGCAAAGCTACACTCCAAGGGTCCAATTGCTTCAGCAATTTACTGGTTTACTGGTAAAATTCCCTTGTTTTATATAAGCTAAGCTACACTCTAAGGGTCCAATTGCTGAAGCAATTGGGTTTACTGGTGCATTTATCCAAAGGGTGCTAAAAAACTCCCACAAAGCATCTAGGAAAGTGTCCCCATGTCTCCTCCCAGGGAAGTGCCAGTGGCACTTCCACCTCCTTGCTGTGGCCCATCCCGTGTACCAAGCCTGAGGCACCGTTGCGGTTGATATTAGCCAACGTCACGCTGTTGTCACAGATCAGAAACTCTCCCTCTCTTTGGATCCTGTATCCGTGGCTTCCCTTGTGCTTCACGGTACATTTTGTGCCCATTTCCTTGCAGAGATGACTCATGTGATGGAACGTCATGTTTCTCAGTGAGTGATGGCAGTAACTGAATAATCTCAGTGCCTCCAAGTGCCAAATTTTTTCAAACACATTTCTGTTTTGCGTGTAGCTTCCAAGTAGACTGTGAGCTTTATATCTTTTCTTAATTCATGTTTAAAGTGCTTAAATCCAGACTGAATGAAAAGGCTGAAACTGTTATGTGTTTTAAAAATTCAACTTCAGTTACTGATTTTTTTCCCAGTATTTTCTTCTTTTCTGATTTCCTCCTGGAGTTTATAACATTCCAGAGATGTTTGAATGATGATTTCTTTGATAACAGTTCTTCCTTGTATTTAAAATGTAACATGTTTTAGATTGGCATGGAGCCTTTCTTGGGTGCTGCCATGTGCCTTGCACTGCTTGGGGTGCTCCTGATAGCCTTGCAGCTGTGAGGGATGGATCTCCCCAAGTTTGAGGTTGGGTCCACTCTGGCATCTGTTTGTGGAGCAGTTCCCTTCATGGGCATTTGTTA
>NW_010252148.1:0-8463 GCF_000690775.1 Eurypyga helias | reverse complement strand
AATACAATACAATACAATACAATAAAATACGATACAATATTTCAATTAGAATAACCTACAATGATCATCTAGTCCGACTGCCAAATTCCCATCCAGCATGAACAGCCCCATGGTTGTGATCATTTCAGCTGCTGCCACGCAGCATGTGGAAACTCAGAAACCCAAAGGGAAATCAATGAGGCACAGACAAAAAGAATGAAATGGAACTGCTAGATGCTGGCAAGGATGTACGTAGAATTACTTCACAGTAATATCATCATGCATTACCTAGCATTTCCTTAGGTTACATCCTTAAGAACAAGTTTTAAAGTATTGACAATATGTACATAAAGATGTAAAAGTTTATGCGAGGGATGATGTGAGAAATATTACCAACCTCAGCTCACCGTCAGTCTGCTCAGATTGGAGTGCTGAAGTTTAGTAAAAGTGATGAAAATGAACATCTGGAGTTAAGGGAGGCAAGATTTGAGTTCTGGAGTTGAAGGTGAATCACGGAATTCAGGTTGGAAGGGGTCTGTTAAGGTCACTTAGATGAAAGATGAAAAAGCTGCTCTGCCACTTCTGCCCCCTCAGGAGAGGACTCCTCACACTCTGCCCCTGCTCCAGCATGGGGTCCCTCCCATGGCAGACAGTCCTCCATGAATTTCTCCAACATGAGTCCTTCCCACAGGCTGCAGTTCTTCACAAACTGCTCCAGCGTGGGTCCCTCCCATGGGGTGCAGTCCTTCAGGAGCCGCCTGCTCCAGCCTGGGTCCCCCACGGGGTCACAAGTCCTGCCTCCAAACCTGCTCCAGCCTGGGCTCCTCTCTCCATGTGGTCCCAGGTCCTGCCAGGAGCCAGCTCCTCTATGGGCTTCCCAGGGGGTCACAGCCTCCTTCGGGCATCCCCCTGCTCTGGTGAGGGGTCCTCCCCGGGCTGCAGGTGGGTCTCTGCTTCCCCGTGACCCTCCATGGCTGCAGGGCACAGCCGGCCTCACCATGGGCTGAAACATGGGCTGATGGGGAATCTCTGCTCCAGCACCTGGAGCACCTCCTCCCACTCCTCCACTGACCTAGGGGTCTGCAGGGCTGTTGCTCTCACTCACATCTTGCTCGCTCTCTCTGCTGCAAATTCCCCCCCTGCCCCCCTTCTTAAATATGTTACCCAGAGGCACTACCACCATCGCTGATGGGCTTGGCCTTGGCCAGTGGTGGGTCTATCTTGTAGCTGGCTGGCATTGGCTCTGTCAGACATGGGGGAGGCTTCTGCCATCTTCTCACAGAAGCTCCCCCTGTATACCTCCTGCTAACAATTTAATGTCCTTCAGACAGAAGCAGACACTTCTCATGCTTTGAGGAGGTTGTCTGTGAATATCAACCTGCTCTCCTGTCTTTCAAAGCAGCAGCCCCTGGAAACTAATGCACCAGGAATTTCCCTGAAGTCCTCTCTATTGAATTTCAGCGTCATTATTGCTACTTGCTTCTTTTGCTTTTCATCTTCAAACGCTATGGCTTACTAGTAAGAGACCAAACAAGCCCCATTCTTTTGTTATTAGAATCAGCTAGGAAGAAATAAAACAAAATTTTATTATTCAACAGATTTATTTTTAAAATATAAATACATATTCTTTTCATGTTGACGTGTATTAATAAATTGATCCTCAGAGTAAGTTAATACAATTACAAACATTTTATTGTTCTCTTTTAGTACAGCATCTTTCACCTCCAATTGCCACTTTCTCAATGAAAAGGTGAATGTTGTATTTCTGTTGGTGCTCCTGCCTGTAAATGACATAAACCAGGTGTCCATAGACTCTGCTGAAGTCTCTGAGTCCTGTTCATTTATACAAGCTGAGGATCTGTTCCAACGGTTGCTTTGTGAATTCTTGAGGTAATTCCGATACAGAGCTAATATTCTGTGTCCATGAGAACCTCTGTTCCTATGATTTTTGGGTAGGTATTACAGTGTCTGGTTGGTCTTTGTCATCTGGGCATACTTCAGTATTATGTCTAACAGATAGATCTTCTTCCAGAGTCAGGCTTCCCAGGTTTTGATTTTAAGCACCCTGCTCCATTACATAAATAAGACCTAAAATTTTGAGGTAAGACTTGAGGTAAAATAAAGGTTTGTGGCTAGATGTGAGGTTGATAAAACATGCATGGCAGATAAAATATGCATATTTTGGGCACCTACTCATGTGCAATAACTGCCTTTTAAAAAGCACAACAATTCAGGGTGTTACCTTCCCTCCTGGGAGTCATTTAGCTGCCAGGTAGAATTGTGACTCTTACCTTGGGGACAGGTGACTTCATTCCCACCAGAGCTTTGTAATCCTGGTAAAATCTTCCTGAGTATTAATTGCCTCTTGCGCTAAGAATGGATGGCTCACAGGCTAACACCAAGCCCAGCACCAGAACACCCTGCAAGGGGCAGTGCAAACCCCAGCAGGAAGCACCATGTTCCTGAAACATCAGCTTTCGGGATTTCCCTGGAGGTTTCCCTCCCTGATCCCAGACGGGAGAGATGGATGTATGGCAACTTGGACTGGGTGTGGACAGAAGCTTGTAGAAGACAGTTTCAAGGTCCTTCACAAGGTGATGGCTGTTCTTCTGATTTCAACAGCTAAATATTCTTATGTTGTGTTATCTTTTTCTGCTTGTTTTGTTCTCTTATAACACCATTGTGTTACGCACACAACTACCACAAAAAAAATCTGTTGAGAACACCACCAACCAAAAAGCTTTAGAGCAGACACTGCATAAAGCTGTACAAGAAAACTCTTATACTTTTTGTGAGAAAAATGGAATTTTACTATACAGCATAGGTAAAAGGTTATGTCTTAGATGCTCCTGGCTTACCAGTAGGCTTCACACATACTGGGTCTTTAGGGTTTTTCGAAGTGGGGTCCTGCATAACTCATCATGCCTGAATATGGTGCTGGAAAGACCAGGGAACCATGGGTTTATACCCCTGAGTGGACAAGACTTAGCTAAGTTAAGGGAGATCCCAACATTTTGGCCTGATTCCATTCCAAAGAGCTGGGATTGGCATTGCTTTTCTCTAGGCTTGGTTTAACCATACATAAACCAAAGTTAATCGGATCTGCTTATCTCAGTAGGGTGCTGGGTGGCTAACCCGCTGTTTATAAAATGGATAACCCTGTGGCAAATGCTTCCACGTGATCCTCTGGAGATAGGGCAACGGGAGCCTCTAATGAGGCCTGGCATTCGGGTTGCCCATCAGGAGCGCATGGATCTACAGAATATCCCGCTGGCAGAGTGAAAGGCAAAGCATGCTCCAGGTCGCACCGGTTCAGAGGCTGACACAGCCTCTGTGTAACTCTTTTACCCCAATCTCGTCCTCCGCACATCACACACAAAGGGTATGCCCAGCACCCTCACTACCACCCCTACTTCCGCAGTTACAGCCGCAGCAGCCGGAGACAGTGTAATAGCACCCGGCTTGCCTAATCAGCACCCCTCCACCTAACTATATTGCCATAAGCGGCTTCTGGAGGGGACCGTGCCCTACATTTCAGGCCATTACTCGCGCAGAAGCAAAGGTGCAAAATCATCCCTACAAAACAGCTACACGCCTTCGGGAGGCTGACACACCCAGTGAGGTGGGTGCAGTAGCAGTGACACACACCTATGGAAAAGGCCGGATTTGGTAGTTAGCGAGGTGCTTGCAGATCTGACTATACATGTTGCTGTCGTTTCAACATAGTGCCCTCAAAACATCAGCTGATAGCTTGGCACAGCCGTTCTCCAGCATGTACACATATGAAGCCCTCGTTGCAAAAGCGTGGCTTGCCACACCTCACAAATGATAGATGCTGTGACAGATATCGCCGCAGATAAAAATCTTAGCTGTGTAAAAGTATGAGAAACCATGTAAGAAAAGTATCACCGAGGCAGAACGAGATAGGATGCATATAGGTTTTTATCATTCTCTCGTCCTTTTTAAAAGGAAGCTGAAACACGGGTAAAGCTGTGAGCGTGTTCCTGCTGGATGTACAACGCGTCTCACATACTGCGTATCACCTTCCTGGTTAGGGTGAAGTCGCCCACAGAGGAATTAATTATAAACAAATCTCTCAGAATGGGGCTGGGAAGCACTGGACTAATGGCTCTTCTGCTGGACCAGTATGGAACAGCAGTGGTTTAACTTGGATGCAGACCAGCGCCGCAGGCTAACACTTCCACTCGCTGTCCAGGTTCGCAGTAAATGGGGTTAGTTCTGTAGTTTAACACCTGTAAACATAATGGAGTCAAACCACAGTTATATTTACTTGGAAGGAAACCTGATGTAGCTTGGGAGAAGCTTATCCACCCTTTCCCTGGCCATCTTCTCAGGAACAAATTTTTGGGTAGAAAGATGGAGAAGAAATGTCAATGTGCATATAGAGTCCTCTGGAAATGAAAGGAGTTCTCTTTGTTGCCTCTGGCCCTGGAGCATTTAAGCCAGGATATTAAACCTATTTTAATGCTGATAGACCCACAGCAGAAACGGCTGATGTTCGAAACATGAAGTCGGTACAGACCAGAAATCACATTCAGTGCTGGTGCTGGCAGACGCAAGAGAGGTGGAACCTAGTGGGAACTTATTATCAAAGGTAAGTTTTGAACAAAGCCTGCACGGAGTATTACCATCTCCAGATTCCTTCTGATGCGTCATTCCAATATACTTGGTTGGAAAAAGCCTGTTCTGATGCAGCTGAATGTATGAAAGGGCAGATGGCATCCAGCAGATGCTTTAGAAGACTGAAGAGGTGGATGTTTCAGATCCTACCAAAGACTCCCTGAGCAAAAGCTGTGTAATCCCTGTGTGCCTGAGTTACTCCACCTCAAATTATGGTGTTAACAACATGTTACGTAATAAACAAAAAAAATTAATTAGCGCTGAAAGACACATTGTTGGGTTTAATGTTATTATCTTTAAAAATATACGATTGTTTGAAAACGTCCTCTTTTAAGGATGTATAATATAAAGCTGCCTTAAACCAGCCTCCCTGCTGAAGGAGATAGCAGTTGTACTATTGCATATGCATACACTTAAGCCTATAGTTGTTGATTCAAAGATCAGACAAGCTTTTTTGGCACAGCTAGCAATTTTTATAAAGCTAGAAAGCTTCAGTTCAAGGAGCATATAAATTTGACAGGCTGTGCAAGAAAATCCCATACACTGGAAATGGATGCGCTGATTTATTTCATTATTTTCCCTCTTCAAACATTGATGTAATCAAATGAAAAAGACATGATAGTTCAATAGTTGAAGTAATCAGAAGACAAACCTTTCTGAAGTTAAGGTCTTTTGAACAACTTTAATTTGGTTTTGCTTAGTACATATAATTTGTGTGCCTTCTTTACTGGTAAGTGAATAGGTTGTCCTTTACCACGCGGTGTAAGATCTGCATTTTCTGTCAAATGCATTGACTCAAGATCTTTTATGGTTTCCTACCAGGAAAGTTTCTGGTTGTTGAGATTCTCTTTGCAGCTAAACGCAGTTCTTTTACTGCTGGTTTTATCTTGAGTTGAGCTGCCTGGAGGGATCACTGGTGGCAACATACGAAGCTCCAACTGCTTTCTTCCTGCTATGCTTCACAAATATTATCCAGCATACCTGTAATTCACTTTCCCTTTACAACAATTTCAGTGCTAACTGAAGCAGGACCCAAGTGGGAATACTTTCAATTAGTGCAGAAGCATCTGCTCATTCACCAAACATTACAGTAGAATATGCTTCACTGAATTAATGAATAAAAGCCCTTTCACGTGCATAACTAAATGCAGTGATCATCTGGACTTTGTAGCATATCTATTGCTATTTATTTGTGTCATGAAGAAGCAGAAAATGGGTTGAAATGGTTCTGAAATATCTAATTTTAATTTTTTTTTTAATAAAATGGTCTGGAAGGAATACAAGTGGTTTGTATCTGAGAGTGTAAGCAAACCTTGAAAGGGATTGGGGAGGAGACCTTCCTCGGGGCAGGCTGTCCCATGACTTCCTGTTACCTTCTGCACCCTTTCTGAGGCAGGCAGGCTTCCCTGCTGCCAGAGCAAACACCCTGGAGAGCTGAACAAATGGCCAGAGCACAGGTGGGAATTCACGGACTGTCTGGCGTGAGGTGCCACAGGCCCGCCTTTTCCAAGATTACATTTCCCCATCCGAATTGTCCAGGTTTTAGGAACATGTACGTTACCAAGTAGAAGATGGCAACCATTGGCAAGGGGTTTGGAACTAGATGATGTTTAAGGTCCCTTCCAACCTAAACCATTCTGTGATTCTAACACTGGCTAATTAATTATACCGAAAAGTCATCTTTTTCTGACTACCATGCTGCAGATTTCCTCATATGCTGCTTTGATGATATGCCCTCGGATACCTTCCTCCTCCTGCTCTCTTTAAGTAGAAGACATGGGGCTCAGCTTTCTTAGAACCAGGCATCCTGCTGGGTGCACAAATGTAGGAAACTAGCTGGGATGTGTTTGGAAGCCCTCAGGCACAAACATAATTTCAAAACCATCTCCGCACGCTTGCAGGCTGAAAGTTAAACGAATGAGAACAGTTTGTCATCATCACATTTTCTACAGCCAGTGTCAGTCCTTGAAGCACAGAAGAAGTTACCCTGGTTAGATTGTTCACCTTCACCCACTGTGCAGCTCTGTTGTGGCTCTTACCAAGACTTAATTGCTCTGTCAAATTATCAGTGTACAATCATAATGCCAATATAAAAGAATTAATTGCAAACAAGAAAAAGCAATCATCTAATCTGAAATAGATGAAACGGTAAACTGGATTGTATAAGCATTTTATAAACAATAATTATTAGTGTCGATTGTGCAAAAAACACTTCCATGGAATAAATAAATAATCATTTTAATCAAGAATTATATCTAGGGTATAGTATAAATAATAATTAGTATTAATATGTATGAATACTGCTAATATGTCTTATTCCTTTTGTTGTTGGGTAGGCTGTGGATCTTTACTCCTTGTGCTGGTGGCACTCTGCTTAGTCCATGTCTTGCCTGACATCAAGGACAGCAGGGGAGTGCAATCCTTTGCCATGTGGGTTCATTCAGTAGCCCATTCTGTTTCAAACACGTGGCTAAGGCAAATGGCCATATACCAGTCTGAGGATTATGACTCGTTCTTCTGGTTTCCTTTTGATTTAAATGATAATGGTAAAAGAAAGTTACGAAGCCATGCTTTAGAGATGCCAAACACACAAGCTTCTAACTGCCCAGCAATGCGCTGCAGTGGTTTCACCCCAGGGAGGCACAGGAGCCACAGCTAACACTGTGCGGTCTGCCTGCAGCTTGAGAAGCAGGTTGCTGTTCACCTTGCCCTGCCCAGTGACAGATCCATCTCAGAGTCCTCACCAGACCTCCTGCCACGATCAGTGCCATCAAAATAAAATGTAATTCAAGTCACTGCAATTCAGGCAGATTTTTGATTGTCTCTTCTCACGTGAGAGATGTAGCAGATGTCCATACATCAGCACGTGGTAACCTTGCTTCCACTCCAACTTTCAGGCAGCACTGGGATAAGCTGGACTGCCCTGTCCATCCAGGCCTTCAGGGGTTGACAGAGATCCTCTTCCTTTTGCCAGTGCAGGTGATCTGTACTCCCAGATGCCTGCTCTTTCCCAAACTCCAGGTGCAGCAGCTCTGCTCACAGCGGAGTAACTAGTGATGGTCATCATGCTTCTCCTGTCCATAGGGCTGGGATGGCAGAAGCCAGGGCGGTTCAGGAGCTCAGCAGAGGGTGACTCACCCAGGAGGAGGAGTGCGAGCTGCGCTCACTAAGACCAAGTGGCGACGAGTGAGTGACACAGGTGCTGGTGCACTGGAGGAGGGAGAGGTAGATACCATCTGATCCACTGTCAGCCAGGAGGAAAGATCACAACTCGGGTGGAGCAGCTCCCATCCTGTCCCTCCGTGGGGAAACTGATCCCGAGGGTGTCCGCACTGCACGAATCATGGGAAAGGGAGGGAGAGAGACAAAGCTGGCAGTAGGAGATAAGAGGTAAAGGGTATGTGGAGGAGCTGGTGCACCCACTGCGGGCAGAGGGTTTGTTGGGATTGAAATATGAGGTGCAGAATGCATGAACCAGGACTGCACCCACAGCCCTGCCCGCCTTTGCCACAGAGGCTCCTTCTCCTGCAGCGCCCAACAGCCCAGATGGGAGAACCTCTCTGCAACCTGCAGTGACCATAAAGGCTGCGGTCCAGGAGATGAAGGGGAACCTTGGTGGTGCGCAGAGGAGGCTGGGCAAGTTGCTGGTCAGGAACAACGCCACTAACCAGCGCCAGTGGGTCAGGAGATGGTGAGATCCTACTGTGATCGCTGGTTTTATCAGCGCTGGGAGGGAAAGGGAACTTGGTAGAGGCTTCTTGGTGCGGTTGGATGAAAAGCCGACACCTCAGTACGAACGGCTTGAGGTGCCTCAGCTTGCCTGTCAAGGGGAGCATAAAATCA
>NW_010252147.1:80594-86828 GCF_000690775.1 Eurypyga helias | reverse complement strand
CTGCCCCCTGCAGCCCAGCCTCGGGAGACGGGATGTGCCGGGCTCACGCGGTGTCATCCCTGCAAAAAGGGGCTTGTAAAGCTTTCCAGGTAGCCACGATCCCGCTGATCCCACGGCACGTGCCATCTTTCGATGCTAAATGATGTAAAATGCTTTTCCAGCTCTACACGACCCTCCAAGCTGACAGGAGTTCAAGCAAATATGTTATTTATAAATGGGCAGCAAAAGTCGTTGCAGAGAATGACGAGACGGCAGAGATCACGTCTGGAAGGGATATCAGTTTTGTTCTGATATCACACAAAAACAAACCCAAAAGCTTCAGTATGCGAATCCAACAGATCCGACAGACAACGTGCAAGGCTATTTTTTCAGTAGGGAACATCAGGATAACATCTAAGTTTGTGCAAATTGGGTGATTTGAATCTGAGAAGAGATGTGCAATTAATAGTTGAGCACAGATTGGATATATGGCAATCCTCCCAAAGCCGGAGGTAACGTTAAGCATCTACTTCGCTATAAAGAAAGAACTTAATCTCCAAGGACTCTAGACGTTCACATTCTACGAAGGCACAATGCCAGAATATAGAAAATAGTCACTCTCTTTGTGAAACCTTGCCTAATCCCATTTTACTACTAAAATCAGAGCCCCCTGAATAGAAAATTGAGGCCAGACATAAAGAAACACATCTGCCTTAAAAAAAAAAAAAAAAAAAAGCAAGAAACAAAACCACCCCCACCAAAACAGACACACATCTCCTCCTCTGGTAAAAGCCTGCAGACCACAGACACACGCGCAGCCATAAACCTCAGATCTCCACAAGCTGCAAAAAAATTACCAGGAAAACTGGGAAAGGAATGAAAATAAGCCATCTACAGTTAACTCCTCAAACCCAGTCCTAATCAGAGGAAATGCAACTGCAAGAGACCTCCCTGGCCCTGAAAAGAGGGCTAATGTGTCAAAAAGGAATAGGTGTGGTAACAAAGGCTATTTGCTAATTAACGTGACTAACAGTAAGTTTAAACGCCTGTGAAATCCCCCCAGGATTCGTTATGTAAATCAATCTCTGGTTTAAGAGGGAATGAAACTTATACCAGATTATTACTCCAAAAATATTTATGAATCGGAAAGCCCCTACAAGAGTTAATAATGGGGATTAGGACCCCTGGCTCTACACACAAAATAAAAAGCATCCTAAAGCACTGGATTCATATTTCAGCATTACTTTGGTGCTAAATGTCTAGTGATTTTGATAGAAATCCATCACCCAAATAAAATTTGAGGATCTGAACCTGAGAGTCTAAGCATAAAAATATACTGCAAAGGCACATTTAAAATCCATGCCTAAAATTAGTTGTTTGACAAAGGGAGGTATAATGCTGCTGTAATCCCTCCTTCCTGCACTATTTGATTTTGTCCTCTAAACTCACATATGGCTACAGGCATATTTTTTCTGTAAGTTATATTACAGCTTAAAAGGAAGGTTTTTCCTCCATGTTCTGCCATATGATGACAGGTTTCTACCATTTAACACAAGGCTACAGTTACCTGCTGAGACAGAAGTGAAAGTACTCAGGTTTGTTGACCAGTTCCCACAGATTTAATATACATACGAGTTGTTCAGCCCAGCTCTGTAAACTTGACAAAATGCATTTAACAATTTTGGTAATTTATCTCTGCATACAAAGGCCCAGTGATATCCATCTCTCTTAAAAAGATGTCTTACCCTCTTCTTAATACAGAGGGAAGATACAAAGATCTCCTAATCTTTGAAAGAAGGTGCCTTCGAGCCTTCCACACTACTCATGCATGAAAATAAACCCATATGAAAGAGGAGCTCATGCTTTGAATGTTAACATATTGTGGTATCAATTATGATATTTATCACACAGCAAATTAGAAGTTAGCAACCATTAGTTAGTACAATTCCAGTAAACATTATTGCCTTTCCCAGCATATATACACACCCACACAATTAATCAGAGAAAAATCTCTTTGGAAATAAATGCAAGTTTCTTCATAGAAGTGGCTTTGTTTTACCGATCTCCATGCAGTGTATTTCAAAAAGAATGACACACACACACCCCAGAAGGGATGATGCTCAGGGAAAACTGTGAAAAACTTCCCCTGTTCCCTTACTGCTGCATGTGAGCTACTCGTTCCAGGCAGACACAGCAATGCTCCTCCTGCGTTTTGGGGTCTGCAGTGGCTGCTTTGGCTAGCAGCACCAGGGTGTGCCCCAAGGCTGTCCAAGCAGCCCTACAGAAGAGGTGGTCCAGGAAGAGCATGTCTGCACAGTCGCCCTCCACTCCCCCAGGGCCAGCACAGTGCTCTGCTCGCCACATGAAGAGGTGTCCGTGGCTGTAACTGCCCACGGGGAACAAGCAGGTTTAGAGACACCCCAACATCAGTGATACAGATGGAGTACCAAGGCACAAACCCAAAGTTTTCCTTTAAAAATACAAAGCAAAGTCACAATGCACAACACAAAACAACTAAGCTGTAGTCAGCCCACCCATGAGACGGTGCTGCAGGCGTTGGAGAGCCTTCCACATGCGCAAGGTGCAGTACAGGAGAGGGCATGGAGCCCCTTGCCAGGAGAACCTCAGAGAAGAGGCTTGTTTCAGGCTAACAAGGCCATTCGATTTATAATTGTGAGAGAGTGGGTCAAGGGGGAGATGCGTGAAGAAGAAAGCAAGCGCAAAGCTTGTCTCTGAAAGGAGAACCAGGGGACATAGGCACTGATGCAGAGCCAAAGCAAAAGAAAACGCCCTGGTGTAGGACACACCTCGTTGCCCATCATGAGGGGATCGGTACTGTGTAGGCAGCGACGTGTTGTCAGTGGCTGGGAAAAAGCCACAATCCTGCCTTGTTGAAAGCAGGAGCAGACACCCTGCTGGTGCTCACCTTTTGCTTCCCAACACACATAGGAAAAAGAAGAATTTCCAGGAAACTTTTTTTTTTTTTTTTTTGCCCATCCACATATCCCCTGTGTTGTTATTGTTTGGGTTAAGGGTTGTCATGAGAACGTGCTGCCGATGTTAATGGAATTATCACATGTGGACAAGGACCATAGCCAAATATTGGCTCACTAATTCATTCCTTCACAGTCAAGTCCTGAGCAGATATTTCCATGGGGGTGCTGGCTGGCTAGTCGTGGCTTCCACGCTTAGCTCAGGCAGGCACAACTCTTCCCAGAATTAATAAACCAGGATATTAGTTTCTAAACTGCTTTTCTAATGAAAAAAAGCATTACCATTGCCCTGAAAGTCTGCCTGGAGCACAGAGCTGTCTCATTGCTCCCCAGACACTTGCACCCAGGCTTGAATGACTCCTCAAGGCTGGGCAGCTTAGGAGTTTCTGAGCAAATTTAGGGCTCTCCTTCGCAGATGAAATCTCTGTGAAACTCATTTCAGCTGTTCTCTCCTCAGCAGTCCCAGGGCAAGGTATGAGAATCAGGTGACCCATGCAAGCCTTTCGTGACTCAGTTTCCATGTCAGGTTTTCCGTATTTACTGGGTTTCTTGCGGTGTTTTTAGTCTGGAAGACAGAAGCAAAATTCTGGGGTAAAAAGATAGAATTTTGTATCCAACCTCAGGTCCTCTCGTACTCTGTGGTTACAGATAAGTGCACAGAGTTCAGGAGAGAGGGAAGTGGTTATCTGTTACTGCCAGTCCTGCTCATAGTCTCTGTGACATCTTTCGGTGGGATATTGTGGGTTTCTGCAGGCAGGAAGGTTTTCTGCCACTTCAGAAGCAAAGCTTGCCATTTCTCCCACTTCCCAGGGAAGGGAAGCCAATAAAACAAGGTTAGGTGGCATCAGAAACTGGGGCCGGAGGAAGAAAAGAAACCAGATACAGTAGCACAGGGTCTCTTAGGCTTAAGCCACTGAGTGTTAGTTATAGATAAGGCCCTTCAAAGACTTTGTTTTATTTCTTTAAAAGCAAGTTGGCTGGAGCCAGTGCTATGAATTCACGGGGGAAAGCTCTTTCCCAAGGCCAATATTGCCTGTCCAGATGATCCCATAATTCCGCTGAGGTCCAACATTTCATTTGGCCTCCACAGCAGACCTGACCTTGCAGGAATATTTTCTTGGCATGAATTGCAGAGAAACTATGAAGAGAAGGTATTAAACACTTTCAAAAGGGATGAGAGAAGGGTTTTCTGTTTCCCAGTCTCTACTTGGTGATAAAGAGGCGACAAACTGCCAGAATTTCATAAAACCATGTTTGTTAATGATCTAGAAATGCAAAGCCTGGCTACAGACATAGGCTGTTCCTTTGAAGGTGGTTCTGGTGGCTTCTGCAAAAGAAAACATAGAAGCCTAATGCTAATAATATGCTAAATAATTAAAAGAGATGTTTTCTCATTCCTCCATATTATGGATGAGGGTGGAAGACAAGGGGATTAATGAAGGAAGGGAGATTAAATAGAGAAAACACTCTCATATTTCCAGTAGAAGCAATGACTTTACTGCAAAGAGGTTAAAAAAAAAAAAAGAAAAGGGGAAAAAGAAAGGTCAGCAATTGGCCCTGGCAGTCAGTCCTAGTTTGGGAGGCAGCAGACACAAACTACAGCTACCCGTGATGGAAAATTTGCACATCAGGGTCAGAGCAAAGCAATGGTCCTGCCTCTATGGGGATGGGTCGACCCACACTTCAGGTGGAGACTGTTCACACACGGCCATGTTCATCTCAGGGGCTGAGGTGTGTGAACTGAACTAGGAATACTGGTCGACAGCCCATCAGTGTAGCACAGTTCTAGAGAACTTCCTGGACTGGCGTGTCTTTCTCTTTCCTTCAATTTCCTTGATCCTTATCTTGGTCCCAAAAGTAGATATGTTTCCCACAAAATTTTTAAGACAGGAGTATGAATGATCTCAGCAGCTGGTACCTTTTGAGGAGCTTGACACCTCTGAAAAGCGAGTGCCGAGGAAATCCAGGACTTAAGGTACACATCCGCCCCGAGAGATGAGCACAAAATGCAAATAAGTTATCCCAAGACAACTGCTTACTAGAGATTCTCCACCTCTCCTTGATTTAGTTCAGGCTGCTTTCCTTAGAAGTGATACCAGACGTGGAATCTTGAGTCCACCTCCATGTTTTAAAGCCTTTTGATACACTTAGAACAGAAACTTTGCTTTCTGAAGGAGTCCCTGCAGAGCACACCTGCCTTGACAGATGCCAATGGCAGGGTCCCAGGATGCTGGCCCGGTCAGATCCACTGCTCACATTGGTCCCTTAGGCCACCCACATACTCTGGAATCAGCCTACAAACACTTTGGTACGCTGACAAACCTCAGGCTTTGCACAACCTGTGTGCACACACAGGTACTAATGGAATCTGGGGCTCAGTGTCTCAGACAATGCACACCAGACATCCAGCCTCAGTCCAAGTAGCCTACACAGCGGTCACCAGACTCAGTGAAAGCCCACCTAGAGGAGCTTCAAGGGGATGGACAACCACCAGTAGGGCCTCATGCATGTCAGCAGAAAGTATCTCCATTGGTGTACTAAGATGCTGTGTGCAGGAAAATTTTAGTTGAAATATATTCACATTTGGACTACTGACCCTATCCCACAGGATGGTTCTTTATTGGATACCTCTCCAGATGTGCCTGTGCTTATAACAGGAGCTGGCTGAGACATCCCTGACACCAGCTGCTAGATGGGCTAATATTAGGCAAGATGAATATCCCACTAATCTTCCTTCCATTAAGCATAACAAAACTTCAAACCTATTTACAGGATAGTCCTTCTGGTGGAAGGACTTTCTGGTGGACAAATTCCATTTGGAATTTGTGACTGGGGACTGCAGTCACAGCTGTGCTAAAGTCCAAGAGCGGACTCTTCTGGTTTACTGCCATAGCCAGTTTATAGCCCTTGCCCGCGGGTAGGAAGTGTGATTTAAATGTGTCCAAATTTGGAATTACTTTATCCATGTAAATCTAGATTTCAAAATCGGAGGTCACCCAAATCAGGATTTCAAAGGCAAGTCTCTATTTTTCTTCACCAAGAAAAACATTCTGACAATATTTTCCTTTGACCTTCTTGAAGTGTTTTAATAAGACTGAAACAATCCATATTAACTGAGATTGAAATGTTTCATTTCCACACTACCGCTCCAGTTCCTGCATGATACGATATGAATAGAGCACAGCAATTTTACAAATGGTTTCAATAATGTCCCACTAAAGTGTGCCAAAAATCAATTTCAGAACAGAGGACTCTTTTCTCG
>NW_010252147.1:54370-80580 GCF_000690775.1 Eurypyga helias | reverse complement strand
AAATATCCCTGCTGCTGTAATGCCAGGCTGTCTCGAGAGGGTGAGTGCAGAGGACACCCTACAACCCCCAGCGCTTCAGCAGCACTCAGGTTATGTGCTTGGAGGGTGCGACTGTGGGAATGAGCCTCTGAGTGATGCTGTGTTTCTGCAGTGTTTCACAGCAGCCTTGATCCTTCACAGCAACTCCTGATGCTACTGTAAGACTAACAACAATAATATTAACAACAGGTTTTCATCCTGATAAATTCAGAACACGAATACATGCCTTTGTAGGGCAGGATTTTCATGCACCTGCCCACCTCTGGATATCTGGGAGGTACAAGTCTCCTTTCTGAGACCCACGGATGGAGCTGGGAAGAGCAAAGACATTTTGGGCACCCAGCTCTCCTGCTCAGAAATCCTCCAACCATCTTGTGCAGTCGTACTGCTCCTGTGAAAGGGGTAATAGCCTCAGAACATCGGTCGTATTTCCAGCGTAACTGGACATTGCCAGTAAGCAGTATGTGACCGGTAACTGCCCAGATAGGGTAGAATATTTAAGGCTTTTGCGCATGGCTGTTATTGATAACACTTAACTAAAGGTGTGCAGGGAGGAAGACCCCCCCCCCCCTCTTAGCCCTCGTCTTGTCTCCTCATTGCCGAATGGGAATCATGCTCTTTTATATCCCCTCTTTCACAAATCACGGTATTCGGACTAGGTATGTCTCCCAGAGGCCAGCATGTGCAGAGAGCAGCATCACCCTCAGCATGGGAAGGGTAAGAGGGTTTTCAGATTGCTGCTTGCCAGGTGTATTCTTCCCTCCTTTAAGACCTTATCTCTATTACCTTTCTCTCCTCTGCAAAAATCTTCCTGCCACCTCCTGGAAGAATCAGCAATTGCTGCAGTGCCTCTGCAAAAGGGAAATGCTCAGAGCCTTGAGATTCTGCAAAGCTCTCCAGGTCTGGGAGTAGGTGGGAGCTCGCACAAATCCTGTCCTGGATATGGGTGGGTTTCAAGCCTCTACACTGTGCAGATCAGTCACTGGGGCTGTGTCTTTTCACTGCTCTGTTCTCTCTCTGTGTGTGCTTGCCTTGCTCTATAGAGAAGCAGAACACGATGTTAACAGTGCCACAGAAAGTGCCAAATGTCGGTGCTTTCCCCCAGTCATTGTTTTCTCTTCAAGGAAAAGACAGTAAGAGAATTCAGCTAAAGCACAGGAAATCAGTGAGGCTGAATAAGATACACACATAGCTGGCTTTGTGTGCGTTTAGTCAGCAATACAAAGTTTAGACGTGTATTATTCATGTTACAAAACTAATGCCCAGCAGTCTAACTGAAGTATATATTAGGTGTTATGCAAACGTGATAAATTACCTCTGTCTCCAAAAAGGTAAAAATAAGAATAGACATAAATGGTACTAATTTGTTGAGGTGCCAATAAATTTTGAAGCTAAAAAGTAACAAACTAGTTTTGGCAATCAGATAAATATTGGGATGCAATTTCAGCAGGTTAACTTCTTTCCTTTGAGATAACTGCATTTAACATCAGCTTTGTTCCAGCTGAAATTTTACCTGGGATAATCCTCTCAATCTTGGATGCTTACTTTGTACACGAGCATCATTTTAGCTCACTAAGACTCCCATATTTCTCCAGTCAGCTTTATTTACCATCTTTGGACAGCAAAATCCTAAGGCATGCTCTCTAAATACATACTGCCTCGTAGGTCATAGACATAGGAAGTGCTGAGGTCAGGGAGTTACACTAGATAACAACACAATTCATCCGGATTTTTATTATAATTACTATGTCAAAGCTCTCAAGAATCTCCCATGTATTTATCATGTCAATTCTCCATGGAGGTAAGGATATACAAATCTTACAGCAAATCTTAGGAATCTGGTCCTTTGAGATTTTCAATATTTATTATACAGGGACTGGTTTAACCCTCGAAGTAGTATGTGTATACATACATATATAGCTGTACACGTATATATTGCTTAAACTGGGAGTTTGGGATGTCCCTGCACCAACGCCCTTTGGCTCACAATGCAGAAACACGAGGTGCTGTTTCTCATTTCAGGTCCTCATATCACTCTTCTTCCCTGGCATGGTTAGGATCCCACAAGCTGAGCTGGCACCCTTTCTTTGCAAGACCTCCTGGCTCGTGTCACCCTGGAAAGGGGTAAGCTCCACGGCATTGGGCTGTATCACAGCCCTTGGTTCGGTTTCCTTGGCACATCCCACATCTTTTTCTTCTGAGGGATCATACGCTCCAGTTAGTAAACCACAGTTTTGGTAACTGTTCGTGTGTGCACTCCAAGCCTGGGCAAACAGAAGGCAGTTCAGCACAGTTTAGCACCAGTGAGGTTTGTTCTGGGCTGCAAGCAAGAAGAGGGGAGTGAGGGCACAGCTCAGGGAGTCTGAAGGAGGTTGTCCGTGGGAGTTCAGCACGCTCTGCCATTCAGCGGTGCTGTTTCATCCTTCCTGAGCCTGGGTCTTCAGCTGGCAGAGCTGCTACCATTTCTGCACTGAGTGCTGGCATGCGGCGTACAGCTTACTTCTCCTCTGCAACTTCCATCAATACCCAGAAAATGGTGTTAGTGGGTAACAAATGTTTTCCATTTCTTTGGTAGTCAGAAGGTTTTTACGTTTCATTGATTGCAAGGATGGCATTTCTTTAGTAAATCCTTTTGCCAGTTAGAACTCCCCTGTCTTTAAGCAGTTCCATTGAATACAGGGGTTTTTTCTTCCCACCTAGATAGCACTTGGTTTTTTTCAAAATCACCTTCTTAGTCCAAGCCATAAACTTTGGATTGCTCCTAGAGAGTACTGATCATCCGGAAAAGGAAACACGGAACTAATGAAACCTCATTTTCTATGGATCTGGGTCCTTACTTGCTAGACCAGCTATACTTCTGCTCCACCAGCATTTCCCTCTGTTTCCCATGTCTCACTGGACATTTTATGCCCCATGCAGAAATAGGTGAATGCATGAAAATATATTAATATTTTCTCCAGGGCTGCTTATTCTTACCAGGCTTGGAGGAGCAGAACTGCACCCTCTCCACATTTGTGTGAATTCAGCCTTTCAGAGTTACAGTAGGGAGGAAAACAGGAGCAGGCACAGCCTGGTCACATCACCTTTTATCTGCTGGAGACCAAGTTGAAAGGCAAATTCCTCCAATCCTCCCCACATGGGCGTTTCTGTATAGCCTCATGTAATTTGCATATCAGTTCTGAGAAGGCTTGTACTGAAAAGGATCATTCAGAGCCTTTTTTGAGAGCACAGTATTACCAGGGATGTCCCTGAAGAAATAGTGGGATGTGGTGGAAGGGCTCTTGCACAGCAGGTGCGACTCACACTGGACCATTGGCCTGGATGTTCCCAGGCAAATACACCCCATGGTGAGCACTGCAGCTTTAGCTGCTCTGAGCTGATGTCTTCAAACAGCAGGGGACACTGCGAGACTGGGCAGTGACCAGGCTAGGCATGGCCTCAGCAGCATCTGCCACTCCACATCCCACCAGGAGTACCTGCAGTGACCACCAAAACCCCTGCACTCAGCACCCTGGGGCTTGGTAGTGTCGGTTCAAGGTGTTCCCTTTCATGGAGCGGGGGTGGTGGACCAGAAGAGGAGGATGAGAGGGCAATTTTTCCTGTCTCAAACAGTGACATCCTGCAGAGTGGGCCCTGTAAAGAAGAAACAGGGGTGATGGGTTGTGAATCTGAGAAGGACCGTGCCATGCCTCAATGTGAAGTCTCAGCCCTTGCCTTGTGTATCCCATCCAGGGAGCACAGGTCAGTGCTTCCCAGGGTGGGGAGGGTACAGAAACTGCCCAAACAAGTGCTGGTGTGGTGGGGAGAGAAGCAGGTGGGAAAACACTTGGGGAATCTTGCAGGTGAAGCTGGAGGGGTCTCCTGGGTGTTAGCAGCGTGAGCTTGGCTTGACATCTCTGTTTATGCCAAAAGCAACTCATTGTTGCATCATTCATAAAGCACACAGCCATGTTTTATCTCCAAACACCTTGTAAGGATCAAGCGTGGGCTAAAAGTGACTGAAATGCTCAGCTGCTTGGAGCAGAGCTGGTGCTTTCCCTGTGAGACATATCAGGTGGCTTTTTAGTCCAGTGCCTTGCTGTGTCAGCCCTTCCACGGACCTTCCTGTGAAGGATATCAAAATAACTCCTATCTCTGCCCTTTATATGGCCTTTAGGTTCTGGTCTTTGACTACACAAGCCTCATTTGCCTTATGGCAACCCCGTCAGGGTTTGTCACTGCAGGAAACATTTCATCTCCTGGTGCCATGCTCGTAGCACACTGGAAACCTGAGCCAGCCCCTGACAGCACTCACCAGCGGATTACACGGCTACTTGTAAACCAGCACGGGACGTGGGGAGATGGCAATGACACTGAAGTCAACAGGGCTCAGCTTATGCTGAAAGTGTGCGCTTAGTTGCTTTGCTGAACTGGGGCCCGAGAGCCGTTATCTCTTCCCGCACAGTTCATCACACCCACGACCCCTTCCCAGGGAACAGCCGGCTGTCATTTGACGGCAAGCACGGTGATGCCGAGCGTGGTGAAGGCATCTCCAAGGGGAGGGGAGGCCAAGGGTTCGCAAGGATGCCAGAGGAGCTGGCAAAGCAGTGCGTGGCAATGCATCCGGCGTGCTGGGCTCTCCAAACGTTCCCTCCCATACAGTAAATTCACCCACAATTAAAAACATATCTGTTTGCTTTCATGAGATTGATCACACATTTAATCAGTCACTGTTCGTATATACTGTATCACTGAAAGGGAGAGATAATAAAGAAATCATTCATTTAAAGGAGTAACTGCATTGCAGATCAATTTCTTCAAAACCTTCCTGTGCACAGAAATCCGATGGGATGAATATTTCATAAGGGGAATAACACTGTTAAATTAATAAAAACCCTGCATGCCTAGTTATGAACTACAATGATTGCTGAAGTTGTTATAAAAAAAAAAAAATCATCCTGTTCATACTTTGTACATCAATTTATGACAGTCATAGCTGGACCCTGAGGGAAATGGAGGAGAAAAAGGGACCTTTTTGATGTGAAGCATTTTCAATAAGTAATAAGAGCTGCATGGACATGACTGCCCACAGAGGACAGGCGGCCTTACTGGTAAGGTGAAACTGGTTTCTGAAGTGGGAGGATGGACACGCTAAAATCAATTATGCTGAATATTTCTTTCTGCCTGTCTGAGGCTGTAGGTGAGTGACCTGAAGAGCTGGAGTGACTTGAAGTGTTGGGTAAGATGGACAAGTGACATCTCCCTTATCCATCCCCAAATACCCCTGGGTATCTCTAGTCCCAGGGCCACACCTTCAACACCAGTCCCTCAGCTGATGGGGGTGTGAAAGCCCTCATCCCACGGTGTCATGGGTATCCAGGACTGGGGTGTTCATCTAGTTCCGGGGGGCCTGAAACTGTGCAACAGGGACTTCCATCTACCTTCCTCACCACCCCTGCGCTCTTGGACATGTCAGAGCAGGGTTTTCCTCCTGTCTCCCCCAGAAACCCCACCCTGCTTGTAACCACTACCTCCATTCCCATGCTAAATCCCCACCTTATACTTTCCAGGGGAAAAGTCTACTGGAAAATTTCCAGCCCACTCCACATCTACATCCGTCCTTTCTGTCTTTACAAAGTTCATTCTTCTCGCTGTCAGCACTTCTAGCAGAGTTCCTCGCAGGCTTGGTGGCAAGTTAGCAGAGGCTTCTCTCCTGCAGACTGCTAAGAAACTTAAGAGGAACTCATCAGCTTTTACCAGGGAAAGACAGAGAAGGCTTGAAACCACCATATTGATCTTTCCCTTTGAAAATTTTCTAAGTACCGCCAAATAAAAATAGAACAAAAATACGTATCAACGTTTTCTACTTGTAGCTGATTTGTCTACTTGGCATTATTTTCTTCAGCAGGGAAGAGGGTGAGGCACACAAAGGGGACAGAGGCATGGGATAAATAAGTAAGAATGTAAAATTGGGTGTTTTGATTTTTTTTTAATGTTAACTAGATAATGTATTCATAATCTTCCTTGCTTACGACAAAAAAATGAGTGCTTGCCTTTTGAAGCCCTCATCTGGCAGAGAGAGATAGCAGATTTCTAAGAGCATTTTTTATGCTCCTTTGATGACTGCAAGGAAAAAAAAAATATTCAGAGAGCCGAAATGACATTTTTCTATAAATTTCACACAGCTCTGCAGGCATGTAGGCATGGAGGCATTCATTAAGATTAGTTGGAATTACTTAAGCACCGTGAATTTTCTCCATCAAGTTGGTAACTGGAACACTGCGGATTAGTTATTGATCAGCTGCCATTAATTCTTGGGGCTCTTTCCATGCCTGTTGTTGGGCTTTTTGTTGGTTCTTCCCCCCTCTCTTGTGTAAGCCGAATCTGTGAAATTCGCAAATTAAACAGGCGCTCTTCAGTCTCTCCTTTGTTTTGAGGAACAAAAAATCAGAACAGAAAAAATAACTCCTTTGTTACTGAAAATCTTTATCTGCTTTGCCTCACTGCTTCCCACCTCTGCTCCCTATAGCAGAGTGTTGCATCCCAAATTTTGGGTGGCTTTCAGAGCCAGTGCTGCAGCCCTTTCCAGCAGTGCCTCCAGGAGTGTGTTGCAGTTTCGTAGAGGAGTTTGTGCACACCAATCCTGCAGAAGGATTTGGAGAGGCACAAGGTGGGAACTCCTGGGTTGTGTACTGGAAGGAGGTCCAGTGGACAGCATGCTGACCCTCCCAAAAAGCTGCTGGAGACAGCAGGGACCCCCCTCCCACCATCTCTTTCCTTCACAGAAGGGTGTGGCAGGCCACAAAGCTGTTTCCTGGAGCTGTGGAGACCACTACATCCTCTGCTGACCCAACTCCATCCATAGCCAGGGACTTGGACATGGGCCCAGCGGCTCCTATTCCAGTCTAGGCTCATAGCTGGTTACTTGGTTTATCCAAGGTTGGAAACATCATTTGAACTGCTTGGGACCTTCAAAGAACCCAGTCCCTCCTTGCCACACTTCTCTCTTTATCTTTGTTGCCCACTGAAATCCTCGTGGTTTTGAATGATGCTCATTGCTAGTGAAGAACACAGCCATGGAGCCGGGTCCTTCCAAGCCAAACCAGCCCAGCCAGACTGAAGATACGAAAGTGCTTTTGTACATTTTAGCAACAGGTTAAGTTGCCCCCACTTGTGAATTTCAGTGAGACTTCTGTTCCATATGACTAACTGAGGTCCTCATCCCTACCAACAGGCGTTTGGTCTTCCTCCCACACGGTGCTTGCACCTTCTTACGAGCTACTGCCCTTTCTCACAGGAGCAATCCTGTATCCCCTCCTTTCAAGGAAAGTTCTTCTGAGCCCTCAGAAGCCTCTTTGGGAAGCTGGTGTTACTGGGCAGTTCCTGGACACCAAACCCTGGTCTTCACTGGGCCATTCGCAGCCTGTTTGACCTGCAATCGCTGTACAGCGAGGCACAAGGTAATGCCACCTGCGCAAGAAGGAGGCAGCAGAAAACTTAAGCTCACTGCAGGATATGCCCCAAAGAAGTTGCAATTGGCTGAACCTAATCTCCAGCCACAACCCCTGAGCAAAACTCCAGTTCTGGTAGGAACTGTGTATCGCATTTCTTATGGGTATTCTTTGTACAAAACCACCAGGAGCTGCACATCTCCTGTCACCTTCACCTTTTCCTCCTTCTGGTTGCTGAAAGTCCCCTGCACAGAGCCAAAAGGGCCCCTGCAGAGGATTTGCCATGTTTCTCTTTGGAGCATCTGTTCCCCGGCAGGTTTCTAAATAAATGACCAAGGATGACTTTGCAAATGAACAGCATACAAAAGAGCACAAGGCTGCTGTTGCTGCAGGAAGAAAATAAGGCTTCCTTTCCTTGCATGCAGCTCCTAAAATGGTTTATGTTCTTCCACAAATGTTGGTCATGTCGCTACGAGCAGGAGTAGAGTCAGTGCAGGCCCCTTGCCTGGAGTGTCCTGGCTTGAGCTGTGCCAGGCTGAGGGAAGCTCTAAGGTGGAGATTTCCATCACCTTCAGGTGAGGCGCGTGACACTCTCCATTAGCCAAACAGAGGTTAAAGCAGCTCGTTTTAAGCATTCTCATTTTTAAAATGCAATTTAAATACGGGGGAAATAGCAAATAGAAGGGCCATGTGTTAGAGATAGGGGAGAGTAGGGGTTTCTTCCTTATGGGGCACACAGCTCACAGGTGATCAGTCCAGTCTCATTAGGATAATTTACCTCTGCTCTAATGGGAAGTCAACAGCATTGTCTTTCCTAGGTCCAAGCCATCTGGAGGAGAGAGAAGGACCGGACAGTTCAACCATCACATTCTCACTTGGAAAAGCCAAGTTTGGGCCCAGCCTGACTTTGTACTTATGCTTAGACCCACTCGTGACCTTCTAGGCATCAATTTCTAGTTGGGAAGTTGCAACTTATGAAACATCTCTCATGTGTTCCTCTATCCAACCTCTTGAAACTGAAGCATCTCATCACTCTGTTTCTTGCTGCTGTGTAGCACTCAGACAGGCTCTAGGGGCTCCCATAATGTTAACCTACCCTTTAGCCATACCTGTGGTGCCTAAATACCCTTTCCTGCGGTAGAAGCAGGAGCAAAGCCTTTATAAACATACTGGC
This sequence comes from Eurypyga helias, assembly GCF_000690775.1. NCBI lineage: Eukaryota > Metazoa > Chordata > Aves > Eurypygiformes > Eurypygidae > Eurypyga > Eurypyga helias. The sequence continues at coordinate 71,937 of NW_010252147.1, read as the reverse complement.
AGCTTTTCACCAGGATCCTGGGGCTGACAGAGAGCTGCAAGAATTTTACAAGTCCCAGTCCTTTGTGCCTGATCAACTCTAACGAACCTATGGTCCTAATTTTAAGCTGGCTAGTTCCTGGAATTGGGCACCAGAGACTGACATCAAGGAGGAAACGTGGTGTTTGACGTGGAAGCCGTCCTTCGGTTTTGCTGTCTGGCAGCACACCAGTTCACAAGGCTGGTAGGAAAGCTCTTAATTATCTCTCTTTAGGGATATATAAAGTCCCGTGGAATGTCTTGCATGGGATGTCTGCTCTTTTCCTTCACAATTGCTGTTTCATGTGATATTTGTCCCAAGGGATGCCTAGACATGGCTGGACTGACTTTATGCAGTGCTCCGGTTCCAGTTCTATGGGGACATTTCACCTGATGTATCTTCTCAAGTCCTACTGGGGTCCACACAAAAGCCAGGAAAAATAATATATTTTCTGCTTGTTTTTCAGATTTTCTGGTTTTTCATATGCTCTCTTTCTTAGGGAATCCCAAAGCCCTTCTCTGCTTTTGCAAAGATGCAGCACAAGCCTTCGGCACAGGCGTTACTCTAATGGGAGGAGATGCAGACCAAGCAGCACGGAGTAGTGAGAGTGACCTTGCACTTGCATTCCTAGCTGGGTCAATTTTTAAACAAAGAAATGTTATTTCTGAAAGGCTGAGCAATGAAAACATGGACATAAAATGGCTATGTATTTCCTAAGGGAACTGTGTCACAGGAAGAAAATCCTGAAACAATACTTTTCACACATTCAAAATCCATCCCTGTTTCTCCCCTCTCATTCTTTCCTTTTTTATATTTTTCTTTCTCCCCCAAGAAAACAGTTCTTCAAGTGTAGTCCAAGTCTCTCTAAAAAAACTTTTATGCTGGAGAGAAGGGGATAAGGGGAAAATAATATTTCAATCAAAACATCTCTGCTAGCATTACATTCAATATTTTGAACCAAGTTAAAGGAGATATCACTGAGAAACAGTCTCCCTTGGCGGAGCATGAGGAGAGATGCAGGAAGGACAGGAATTCTCATGAGGAAGGGGAAGGCAGAGGAGGACTGGAAACATCCCGGTCTGTAAGGAGGAAAGACAAACAAAGCAAAGATTTTCCAGTTCTCACTTGTGTGTGGAATATCTGCTGCTGAGGCAGGTTGAGGGCAGTCATTCATGCATGGAAGGGATGGGTAGGGGTGAGCTTCCCATTCCACCAATGAACTACGTAGCTGTGAAACAGCACACAGACATTTTTCAAGGTCCATGGGGAATCAAGCCAGCAACACACTGCCCATACTAAGTTTCTTCCTCCTAAAACTTTGGTAAAATCTCAATATAGCTGCCTATTGAGTGTTACAGGCCACTTTCCACCAAAGCAAAACCCTTCTGAGCTGGGGCTAAGAGAAAGAAGCAAAGGGAAATAGACTGGGCCTGGCAGAGGTCCTTAAACTGCTTGATGGAGAGGAGAAGAGCTCGTCTGATCACCCATTGGCATCTCTGGATACTCCTCAGATCAAAAAAGAACAGTCCAGGCTTGCAGCCAAAACTAATCTCATGTTTAAATGAAGGGCTTGTTGTTCTGGAGAAGGCAGTGAAGTTGTCAGCTTCAGAGGTACCTGAATTAAAATCTAAAACCTGAATTATTCAGCTAGAAATAGCAAAAGCTGCAGCAGAAACAGAAGTGCCTTCTTCACCCAAGCCCAGCTCCTGCACCCCATGGCTCATGGATCCACCATGGCAGACCCCAGGGCCTTGTCCCCGGCACAGCTATCTGAGGGAGTATGCAGAGACAAACAAAAATAAAGGGTGGTGTGTGTGTTTTTGCAGGCTGCGTTGCTTCATCTCCCCGTTTTCCTCATGAAAAATGACTTCTTGAAGAGCAGTAACAGCTTTTCACACTTGGAAAGTCAAGCTTTCTGAAAGCTTCCATTTTTTAATCAGAATAAATGGCCACACGTTTTTTGACATCAGAAGGCAAACTCCCACCCCACACAGCATTTTCGGGTGTCCATTGGGCACATGAATTTCCTATCAAAGGGTTGAACAGTTGAATAACAAGCAACTTGACAAATAAGAAAGTCTTCTGCAAACAACCACCCAACAGAAAATAAGTCCAGACTTGCCAGATGCGTACGTTTCTGTATTCACTTAACTTTCTGAAATAATTGGTATTAAATGTTCCTTTTTTTGTTGAAAGGGAACTGCAGATAATTTTCAGACTTTGGTAGTCATTACTTTCAATCCATCTTTTCCTCCTAGGGCCATATGCTTGGTCTGAAGTTGTGGGAATATTTTAAACAGTGCTAATGAAATATTTCGGCTAATATTTGTCTAAATAGATTCAGAATAAATTTTATCTAAAATATGTCCCCAAACAAAACAGCAGATGGGTTTTGGTGCCAAGAGGGGTAGACCCTTGTCTCCACTAGCCTGTAGTTCCTAGGGAAATGCACAAAGCACAGCAGCAGCTCCTCCTCACCTGGGTTTTTACCCCTGACTCCAAGCCCAAAGCCCGGAGACCTTCAGCTATGTTTCCAAGTGAGTTTCTCCTCATCAGCCTGAGAACATGTAGTTTTCCTAAAGTATCGATAAAAAACATCGACTGTTTCCATGAGTACTGCAGCACCGGAGCTCCAGTGCTGGAGGAGTCTGCCTCCTCATTTAGCAATGGTTATATGCAGGCAGGAATGAATGGGGTTATTCACAGGAGACACCATGGAAGAGCATCTTCATCTCTACCTGACCACTGATATTTCACAGCTCAGCTTGGAAGTGAATTATCTTTGAGTGACGTAGCCCTTGGTCATCTCCAGTGGGACATGGCCAGAAGATGCACGAGTTATTAGGCGAAGGAAGAACTGAAGGGCTGGCACATGGGCACGGACTTGCAAACCAGTGGTGGGACTGCATCTCTTCAGGAAACTGAGCCAAAAAAAACTCTTATTGAGATAAGTCTGTGGACTATATCATCTGCTGCGGCTCTCCTAAAGCCCTGTTGCCAGGTGTGCTTGCCATCCACATAAATGTCCGATGCATTTTTTTTTTCAGCCTGCCAAGTTTTCAGCCTCAGCAAAATCTCCTGGCAATGCTTTCCAGCAGCTAATTGTGTGAAAAAAGTATTTCCTTTCATCAATTTTCAATGTGCTGTCCTCGTTCTCAGATTATGAGAACAGAAGTTCCCAATCTGCTTGCTTTATTTCACAGTATATTTTGCATACCAGCGTTGCCACGTATGGCATTACCATCCTAGGGAGGCTGTTACGCGTTGTCAGTAGGAAAATCTGCACCAGGCTGAAAACTGAAAATGATAGAAGAATATCAAATAAATGTAAAAGCAAAGCAAATAACATTGGGGCAGCAATCCTGATCGGCTCTTTCCTCCGCTGAATTCATTTAATGCCTCTATTTCTCAGGAAGCTGCCACAGGCTTTGCTGCCTGCCACAGCAGCCCACACTGCTCTCCAGGGACTTTGCTGGAAAACTGAAGACCGCATAGCTGTGAAGTGAGATGGGCCTTGTGTCTGGCATATTGTCCTCTCGGTCTTCAGGTGACCTCTGCAGAGGGGACTTCTTGTCGGGCTGTTTCTCTCACCTCCAACCTCCCTGGATATATGTGTCAAGCATGTTTTACACATGCACTGGTGCAATCTCTTTCTCTATTTGTATTCCATCTGCCTCCAACAAATTCTGAAAACCTTGCCTGGGCTGCCTCATTTGTATGCACTTAATCTGGCTTTATCCTGTTTTATGGAGCGTCTTCTTTAAATTGATTCAGGCAAAAGCATAGCAGGGGCTTTGCATAGATTTTGCATGCATGACATTTCTGCACAGTTGGTCCCATTATACACCATCCCGAGCACATTCTGCCCATAAAAACACCATATTAAACAAGAAAAAAATGCATCAAAACAAAGAGAGTCATGGCAGGAGGAGGATGAACAGACCTGACCACTGTCCACTTCTCCAGTGTAATTATGGGTAGCAATTTTCCGGTCTTCATTCCCTGAGTATCCAGTTCATGTGGCATCAGCTTTATGGCCTCTTCTGTCCAGAGCCATGCCTTACGCTGCTGAGCTTCGTGGAGCTGTTTCAGACCCTACCCGAGTCCCATATTCCCCTCAGAACTCCCTGAACCTCCCACAAGGGCCACTTTGCAGCTGACCGCAGGCTCGGGGGACTCGGGGTAGGGTATCAGAGCACAGTCAGCATCCTCAGGAGCTCATGTGATAGCAGAAGGCGTCAGGAGCATCTCTTTGGCCACACATCCTCCACACTGGTAATAAACCCCGTCATCAGGGAAAAACCCTGGAAGAGTAGGCATTTAGCTGTCCTGCCCCTTGTGATCTTCGCAAAGCAAACCAGTCCACCATGCTCCTGGAATTATTGCTCAAAGTTCGCACCTCTTCTCAGCATACGTAAGCGTGTGCTTTCTATAGGCATGAAATGTAAGCAGTAGCAGGTGTGATCAGGTGAATACTGCTTATTCGGTGTGGCTAGGCAACAGCAAAAAAGTGATATTCAATACTTTATTAGGAAGAATTAATATTTCTTTAAAGGTCTGCTAATGATTTAACAGTATTATTGTTATGTTAAGGTTGGGGGAATTAGAGAAAGAGTACTTGTGTTAATATGTCAACACATTAAAAACACAGCTCCATTTGGGCAGACACTTAGGTTAATGTGTTACATATTAAAAAGTCCAATTTCCTTTGCTGGCTACAAATAACTGAGATTATTGACACTGAATGATTTGCAATGTACTATTTTACTTTTCACTTCTTGGGTTTGTGTGCTCTGCTTGATTTATAATGATTGGAGCTCTGGCCCTATAAATTTTCTGTATTAAGAAAATATGAAATCAGTTTTATAATATACAATAAGAACGAATAAATTGCATGCTGCCATGCACAGACATGGGAATGCGAGTGGGATCAGATCTTTTATAAAACCCAACAAAATAAAGCCCATTCTCATAATTATATCAGCATCTTGTTGCTTTAGCAGGAGCCCACTGGATCTGCCCATGGGAGTTCCTGCACCTCTGACCGTCTCTGTTTGCACAAAGTCTGCCTCTGCTTGGGGTGTCTGCCCCAAGGAAAGTCCCACAGAGGCCAGTGGGGACAACACATCCCATGGCTGATGGGATGAGCAGGGCTGCATGCTCATCGCAGTGTCCTCGATAACCAGCCTTGCTGGGACACTGGTCCTCGCAGCACCGTCAGAGAAACCTCATAAATCGTCACAAGCACATCTTGCTTGTGAGGAGCAAGAAGAAGTCATTAGTGGCCTTCCCTCTGGTTGAGTGCTGAAGGCAAATCCAGTGCATTAACCAAGTGCAAATGGGAGAATTAGAAAACCAGAGGCTCTTGAGGATAAGCCATGCACACATGTAAGCTTTGCAAATAACTAATGACAGAGTTTTGTACTGATGCCCTCCCAGATCCCCAGCCAGAGGAAATACCATTCCAGTTTCTCCCAGGACACTGTGCTCACTGCCATGGGTAAGCAGGGCTGCTGGCCAGCCTAATGTCCTAATGTCCCTTGTGACTTTCTCCCTTGCTTCAGGCTACAGCAAGGTGTCACAGGAGACTCTTTAGAGTCACCCTGAAAATGTGAGCCTGTGAATGTGGCTGCAATAGGTAAAAGAAAAAAAAAAAAAACACCACCCACAACCCAACACTGGTCTGAAAGGAATTTATGAAGATGCAGAAGACTAGCATGGTGCAGGGCAGGAGAGAGGGACAGCTTCATGGGGCTTCCTGTGAAAAGACCACTGTCTCAGCTGCTTAATTTTGGCCTGGAAAACCATATATTCAGACTGAAAGCTACTGCTGTGGCTGCTTACATCAGGTAGGGGTGGTATTTTAATGCTTTAGCTTAGGGAATCCACCTGTTTCTGAGAGCAAAGCTGGGGAGCAACCTAAGGTTATGCCTTCACTAAAAGTGTTGTGTAATGGTCATATTCCCCTGGAGTCTCCCAAATGTTAGAGCCTGGAGAGGTACTGTGGACGTTTCTGATTTCCAGTACAGCTAAGAGAGGATGATAACCTTCCCTGTGACACTCCTGCATCACACCCCATACCCATTGCTCCTCCTCATGCAGGACTTGGACCCCCAGGAGATACAGAGGCTTCAAAAGCAACTCTTAAATTTAGGTTGCCTTTACAGTTTTCTGATGAGAAGATATTTATCTGCCTGACTGAGCTGTGGTTCAAAGAGGCAATACCTGCATGTACACTGCAGAGATGAATTCAGTATACATTTCTGAATTGACTTTCTATATACTCGTCATCAATAAATCCTCAAAGCCAGTTGTATCAAACTGAAAACTAGCTATGGAAATCATTAGATCTACAGTTGGTAATTGATAACACGCATTTTAAATGCGGAAATGAATTAGCTTTTGGCTTATAGGGGGATTGCAAACTGTATCCAATTTCATTAGGCAAGAAATTCAAATGATGAACGAATAGACTTTATTGTTCTGCTTTTAAAAGGGACACATTAGTTATCTTTCTGCCTCTTCTGAGGCAATCTTTTTTTGTTGTCTACAAAGTTTAAAGAGCTCAGAAGTAATCTCATGGTTTAGTAAGATGCAAATTTACTATTTCCCACATCTTTTACCTCTCCAGAGCTCAGGGGTTTCAGGTGAGTTTTACCTTTAGGCAGGCACAGCGTGCTTTACAACTGATTGTTAACAGTTAAGTTTCCCCTGTCAGTGCCACGACATCCAAAAACCTCTTTGCCCAAGAGATTGAAAGAGCTCTGAGAAGTGAGACGTGAGGTGAAACTCCGTCTCCCATCCATTTATGGTAGCTTTTCTTGCCAAGGAAGTGCTTACAGGCCATCTTTTTACTCAGACACTTTCAGACGCTGCTCTCACTAACTTCAAAACACATAAAAAAATGTTGCAAGGAAGCAGGTTATTAAAATTCTGTTGGACAAGAAAGTATGGCAGGGAGCAGCTCTTCCACCCCAAGATGAGCTGCGGGATCCAGACTTGTTCTTCTCCTCCTCCATCCCCCTCCAAGCTGGGACAGCGGGGGTCTGGCTACGCTTGAGCACATTTTAGTGAGCAGAGAATGTGAAACAGTTGTTCTTGCTGCTGCTCGGGCCAGTTGAAATATTTCATCTTGGATTTCAACAGTTAAATTGGAAAAAAGACACCCTCTCCCAGCATTGTTTTGGTTTATTTTAGCTGGAGAAGTGTGCTGATTCGAATGTAGGAAACAAAGTTGCCAATCTCAGTATGTCACAATGCAAAGTTTTCAGAATTTGGACTTGTCTTGGTTTTCAGGAGAAAAAGGTTAGGAAAACTACAAAATATAAGCCTTTTCTATAAAAAAACAAACAAACAAAAATGTTTTGAACAATACTTATCATTTACTGTTTCTGGTGTTCCCAAAGCCTCCAATTTCACCCACCAGTGTGGAGACATCTTTGTAATTTCAAAGCAGCTCTGTAAGACATAGTATTCTTTTAAAAAGTGTCCTCTTTTCCAGAAAGCGGTGCACTTTCTGTCCTATCCTCCTCCATGGACCCACTGAACAAAACCTTCTCTTCTTGGCTGACACTGTCTATATTCCCACAGTGTGGTGTGTTTTCACTTTAGTATTATCTTCTGTGAATTAAACAGCCCCAGCTCTGTCAATTTTCCCTTGAATGCTGTATTTTCTATACCTCTGACCACTCCTGTTGCCTCCCTCTGGGCTCCCCCCAGACCACCTCCGTGGTAAAACAGTGGGGGACAGTGCCTAGGGCCTCGTGTCCAGCCTGATTACTCCATGGGTTCTGCCTCCTTGTCATACACCCCTGGAAAGGTCTGACCTCTGTTTGCAGTAATGGGAAGTTGCTGACCCAGGTCCGTGTTGTGATGGATGACAGCCCACTAGACCTTTCCAGTCAGAGCTGGTAGGTAATGCTTTGCCCTCATCCCCATTAAATTTTGCTCTGTTTTTTATTTTTTAGACCTTTATACTATAGATACATCACCCTGTGTTCAAACTCTGTCCTCATGTTTATCTACAGTCTCTCCAATTGCAGAACAAACCACAAATTTGGAAAGTCTCCACTCCATCCCCCCAAAAATGTTCTACAGGACCAGACCCAAGACCAGTTCTTGCAAACCTAATTTTTAAGTGTCTTGAAACACTTCTTGGAGGTAAGGAAATCATTCCTCTTTTTCTTGAATATCTGACTCGCAGCGGGACTTGGTGGGACACACATCAGTCAACATCTGTCATCTTCAGGGTGGTCACATAGCTTTTATGGCTGCTGGAGGGAGAGGCAGAGCCTTTGACCTGGTGACTCATGCGATCCTAGTGTAGGTGTCTTCAAGAGGTGGGAAAAAGGGAGCACTGAAAGGACTTTTAATTTGTCCCGGGCTGGTGGCAGTCTGGAGGCAGAGACAGATGCTGTACTGGAGTGTAATGCGTGGCAGCCCAGAGCAATCTATTTTATTCTTCACCCATCTTTAATAAGATAAAAAAAATGTATAGACTACACAAACATAAATCTGAAATTCGTAACATTTATAGGAGAAAAAAAGAAAAACCCCACAGCTCCTCTTTTGTTTGCTCTGGGCAACGTCCCAAACTCACACCAAACTGCAGGAGTGATCTTACTTAACTGGCCTGAAAACACAGAGGCTATTAGACAAATTGAAACCAGACCTTTCAAAAAAAATCATTTAAAATTACAGACAAACCCATATGGTTAAAAAGTATTAAAGTCACAGAGTCAAGTACTCAAAAGTTAGGAAGTCTGAGATTTAAGGTTACTTGCAAATGCCCTTTCAACTGTGCAATGGCAAAAACCAGAACTCAGATGTGGGAGCCAACCTGGCTGCATTTCCAGTACCGATTTCTGCGTGTTTCTCAGTGAAAGCAAATGAGGCTCTAAAAGTTCTCTTTAACCTGTCTTCAGCACAATGGCATGTTTTCACCTTCCCTCGCTCTGAGGTATAGAGGGACACCTTCCCTATTGGATCTGCGGGCATCCCGTGCCAGGACACTGCTGTGCTGCTGCTCAGACTGCGACTGAAAAGCAGAGTTATTCTGGCACTGCTGATCTTCAGGAGGGTGGGAGATTTTTAGCAATTCTAATTGAAGAAGGTCCAGAAACATCAAAAGTCCTCTTTGGTTGCTGTGAACCCCTGGGGTCATCCCAGTATGCCAAAATCAATAGTACCCGCGCCGTATTGATTTTGAAATTTGAGATTAAAGCCAATCATTTCCTTCTGCCAGCTGCCATCTAGAAAACCAAAGTAGGAATGAAAAATTCTCACCGAAAGAAAGAAAAGCAAAACAACAAGAAAAGGGATTGAGTTATGTTCCTTTGTACGAAATAATCAGCTTTAACCAAGATGAGTTTTAGGTCTCAACACACTGAGCACAAACAGGACTGTTTCATTATCATCCAGCCAATGATTTTGGAATGAAGGATTAACAACATCTTAAGCAGATGCTTCCAATGAACTTCCAAAAATATATGGGTTGTGGGTTTTTTTTTTTCTCTACTAGGGATTAGAAGGCTGTACAGTAATTAGTTCTGAAATATTTTGGCTGGATTACTGTGTACTGCTGTATGAAGGATATGTAACTATCTCTCACTAGTCTGGCTAATGCGTTCCATTTTGTATTTCAAATTCATTTATATTGTCTGTGGATTTGCTAAAAGTATAAATAGAGCAAAATCCCAATTTTCATTTGCTGGGAACTTGTCAGTGCACATTCTTTTGAGAACCGTCTCAAAAAAACAACTTTTTTTTTTTTTTTTTTTTGTAACTGAAGACTGAAACATCACAGAGCTAAAGCCATGCCCTACATTTTCTGAAATGGTCCCCAGTCTTTCACTGGCAGTTTTGAGATGTTCAGTCATGGTCAAGTTTTGAGGATGATAATGATTTTTCTTGGTGAAGCCTTCAGGAAAGAAGACAACTTGAAAGACTATAGCTATTCGCCTGTACCTTAGTGTTTGCACGAGGGTATCCTTAGGCCCATTTTCTGAAATGGCTGAGCATCCAAACGGGTCCATCAGGGAACCCAGCATGAGGTGGCAGCACCCAACACCTCTCAAGAGCAGCAACTGCTCCCTGCATGTGACAGTTCGGGTACCCTTGCCCCAGCTATCTGAAAGTCAAGTTGGAGAACATTGCTGCTGCAAAGACCTGCCAGATCAGTAATTCCTGATGGTATTTATTTCTTTGGGATGTGTCCGTTCAGTGTAGGAGGACTGACATGGGCCAGAGGCCCTTGACCTCTAGGCAGCTATGGCTTAGCCGAGCTCCATGCGGAAATCTCACCCATTCATGGCAGCTGCCTGTAAATGGAGTCTATTGGCCAGGATTTACTTGCAGAAATTAGTCAGCAAGTATTTCAAGTTGTAAGACTGAGAAAACCACCATGCTACTCACAGGCAATTTGAAAACCAGGAAAAAAAACCCTGTAATTCATCAAATAAGTGATTTGTAATGAATTATTAGCTCTTTCCTATTGGCTACTGTGTATCATCAGGGTCTAGAAGCAGACAGGGCTTGGGGAAGACTGTAAATCTCATTAACAGTCAGCAGACATATGGTCTTGACAGGGAGGAGGGGGAATCCTCCGTTATTTCCTCCAGCAAGGCTCCCATCTCGCCTGGGTTGAGGTGTCTGATGCTGGTCTGCCTGTCACGCACAGAGACATACTGGAACGGCTTCGTTTCTCATTACTCATCAAAATGCCAACTTCTCTTCCAGTCAAGACCAGTGAAGCTCCCCTTGGCTCGCTGAAATCCAAACAGCCTGGATCTCTTCAGGAATGAGAGAACCCCAAATTAACCCTCCAGGAGCAGGGCAAGAAGACTAATGTCATGCTATTACTTACATCTGATTTACCATTCCTCTAAAAGCTGACTGTATTTTGTCCTCAGAGAGTATCTGTGTCCAAGGACACAATCTTCATCTGACAGATGCCAGAAAAACCAGGCTCCTCTCATGCGCAATACTCTGACACTGCCAGTCCCTGTATTTCACTTCACTCCAACATTAGCAGTTGTTGGTCTTGGTTCCAGAAATAGTGTGGAATATTTACAACTGTACACCTTTTATTTTCCAGGTCAACCTATCATTCGGATTTGGCAACCTTAGAAGAAGATGAAAGCAAAGTATCTTTATCACATAGCCCAGAAGAATTTACAGTCCAAATGAACCAATTTTGAGAAGCAAGAGAAGGGGGCTTTCGAGGTCTTAGCTGTTACTTTTCTGCATTCTGCAGTCTTGGAATAAAATGTAATATTTATAAAAAGGAAAACTGTGTACATTTAGACTGACATTTGGAGCCAACCTTCTTGTTTCTAAATATTCATGAAGCAAGTAGACTGTAAGCATCTCTACAGCGAGGAAAACACTCCTTCAGTGTATTTTCCACATAATTCTGTTTTGCATTTATTACATTTCCTGTATTTTTGTTGCTTTAAACATCTTCTCTTCATTACATGGGTTTTGAGATATGGAGATGTGTAAAATTGGCAGTCTGCTGTAGCGAAACACAGCGTACACTCATCCTGCGCTCGGTCCTCTGCATCCCATTTCTCCGGCTGGCAGCGTGCCGAGCACCGTCTCACACCAGCAGCGGGCTGCAGCACCGCACGTGCCGTGCTGCTCACATCTGCCACGAAGCATCGCCCTCCGCATCACACCGTGGGCACGACCTCTTCACGTCTTGTCTGAACATGCACGTAAAATCCGCTTGCACCTACCCCCAGATGAGGTACGACAGCTGTTGTTGACGTGGGTGACGAATCAGAGGGGTTCGTTCCTTCGGGCTGCAGGCTTATAAGGGGGTTGGGGAAATTTGGGTTAAAAAAAAGAAGAGATGGGGAGGGCAGGAGCACCTTGCCACCCTATAATCTCATGCGGTGAGTGATCATCCCGCCGTGTTACTCGCAGCATCACAGGCTGTGGCACAGCTATGCTCCAACAAAGCATCCCAGGCTTGGGCAGATTCTGCTTCCCTTCTGCACTGCCATTGCCACCCTATCCTAGTTTTCCCTCGCTCTGTGATAGCCTCTGAAGTGGCACAATACCCGAGATGAAAGAGCAGCACGGCCTGATGCAGGAGCACTGCACTCTCTATTTTGTCCTTTCTTCCTCCCCTAATAACCCTCGCCGCTGTAGCCCCTTTGCTGGCCGCTGCGGTGTGTTGGGCTGACAGCCGCAGACAACCACCCACTCCGGGATCTCATTTCGGAGATAATAGCTAATTTAGTTCCTTTCATGGTGAGTGTAGAGCCAGGTTATTTTCCCCCTATGTGCTTTACTTTGCTTTTAACAACACTGAGTGTCAGCTGCCATTTTCCCACTGTAACTCAGCGCTGGGAGCTCCTTCTCTGGCTCGACCACAGATCTTCGCTGTTGGCCGTGATAAAGACAAATAATTCAGCATCACAAAAAAGGCCCTGGAGCCAGCTGAGCTGTATGGCAGAGCTGCTTCCCCTTCCTTCCAAGGCAGCCCCAAGGGTTAAAGCTGTGTTTTATTAGCGCACAAACGTAACACATCTGAGCAAGGTAGCTCTGCATGGCGAGCACGCAGAAGCTGGGCAAGGCAGACCAAATGAAAAGGTCAGGAAAAGGACTTGAGACTCCTTTTTCTGCTGCATCCTTGGACAAAGGGTCTTTCTCGAGGTGTCTGTATGTGCCGGACAAACCCTGAACACATTCCTCATGCCTTCCCTCAGTTCTGTGCCTGGAAAACACTGATCCCTGCGATGCTCCCCTGGTCCCCCATCACTTCGGCTTCTGCAGAGCCACGCAGGTCTCAGCAGAGATCTGGCCAGTCTGCCCTGCTGTGAAAACAGCTAGTTTGTTCCTGACATTTGTTCCCTAACAGACTGGCCTCTCTCCGTGAGACTTCCTTCTTTTTGGTGCAGGATCTAGCCAAAAGCCTTGGGAAGCTGCAGGAGAGCGCATTAGCAGACTGCTCTCTTCTCCGTATTTCCACAGATCTGTGAGACATGAGTGCCAGTTACAAAGGGTGCAGACCCTTCCCCAGAATATCTCATTTATCTAGGGCTCCTAACCCTTTCCTTAGTCCCATTTCCCACCAGTAAACCCAAAGGCCAGCCTCACTGGGTTGCCCCTGAACTTGTTTTAAAGATCAGCCTTGCCCATGTCCCTGGTGCCCAGGCTGAATTAAGTATTTGGCAGCAGCTCGAGGCCAGGGCTTCTGGAGACGCGTTGCTTGCGAACAAAGAACAAAATAATCTGTTTCTCTTTTCCCTTTTCCTTGATTGCCGCTGCTCCTCTCTGCAGGCTTCCTGTTTCTGCTGTGTTTGGAAAGGTCTGTGGTTTCAGTTTTCATGCGTTCACCATGCCTGTCCCATCTGTCATGGGCTTTCACGTTTACCCTGGCAGGGCGTATGCTCTTCTCCATCTTCCATGCTTAGGAACAGCCTCTGCTTTTCACTATTTTTTTTTTTTTTTTTTACTTTTTACCCCCTCATGGCTTGCAAACGTAGCTTTGCTCCAACTCAGGGGGAAATCAAAACACACAGAGACCACAAAATCCTTCACAAACACAGGATTTCTGTCCACCCATTACCATTACTCACAGATTTTTTTTTTTTTTTTTTTTGCAGCACTGAGACTGGTTTATATGTACATATATTTGACCTCAGATGGATTATTGCAGCAAAAAGAGTAAATAATGCAGTGGTGAATTACAACAGTGAATACCTTAAGATGAAACCTGCCTTAGCACAGCCCTGTCAGAATCAGCGCTCCATAATGTGAATGGCGTGATTTATGACCTTCTGATAAAGATATCCTGATGGAGAAAAGATGCAGTTATAGGTAGGCAGGAGAGATGTCACATTGTTTATGTGTTCTGAACTTCTATTTTGGTGCTAGGAACACATGTATAAAAGGCTAGTTATGAGAGCTGGGCAGAAAATGAAGATATTTTCTGATAATTTTAACGTGTTACCTCAAAATATTGCTGAAAAATTTGATTTTTCCATCAGAAAATTTCTGACCAACTTGTAAGTATGTTTTCTTCCAAAATATTTATATTTGTTTCTATTTATTCTGACTCTGACAGTAAGGATTGCTGCCAAATGCAATCCTTTAATGTATAGGACTACATATTGATACTTCTGGAAGATGAAGACGTTGGAGCCTTTAGGCCTAGATGTGATAAATTGAGAGTGTCTAGGGTGAGATAATTACAAAACAGTTGCAATTATCATTGTTGCTCATTGAAAATCTAGTGTAATTTGCATGCAAGACTGCCGGGTTTGGTTTCAAGAAGGTGAACAAGCTGGATTGACAAATTTGTTAAATCTGCTTGAGAAGCACAGTTTAAAATAATAACAATAATTAGTAGTAATATAATTGATCTATTTTGTTCTGTGCATGACAGGAATTCACTTTAAATTGAACCAGCAAATTAAAGCAACATTTAGCATACTAAACAATATTGCTCATGAAAACGTCTATTTATATCTGCCAATAATTGTTATCTAACTATGAAGTATGCAGCAGATTATACAGTAACCTTGCGGTGCATCAGAGAAAGGAGATTTAAATCACTGAAGAACAGCTGAAATTTTCCAATAAAAGATACCATATCTAAAACATCAAGACAGTTCATTGCAAAGCAAGTCTCTCAATAATCCACCACACCTTGCACTATAAAATATCGTGCTATTTGTGTACAAGAGGTTAAATGAAATTCAGCTAAATGGCCAAACTGGCATTCTCGCTGATATTTTCAGATTTGAAATTAAATAAATTAAACCTGGAGATATGGGGGGAGGATGGATTGCAAAACAAAGTCAGTTTGGGGAAAAACAGTCTGTGAAAATGAAAATAAAGGAAGTTGTAGCATGATCCTGGGAAAACAAGAGGGACAACTCCTTTAGGTTTTCCTCCTGTAATTTTCTAGAGAGAAGTAGCAGGTTTTTCCAACTGGCTGTATCAAGACATATCTATGACTTTGCTCTGTCATTCAGAGTTGTATTATAATACCCCAGAGAAATCAGAGATGGCTTTTGGAAATGATGGTCGTGTT
Organism: Eurypyga helias; assembly: GCF_000690775.1. Taxonomy (NCBI): domain Eukaryota; kingdom Metazoa; phylum Chordata; class Aves; order Eurypygiformes; family Eurypygidae; genus Eurypyga; species Eurypyga helias. The sequence continues at coordinate 56,870 of NW_010252147.1, read as the reverse complement.
CAAGCCTGAGCAGGGAGATGAGGCTCGATAAAAAGATCAGTGCAGGCTCACCCAGGGCCGGGCTTGTCCTGTACCTTGAGGAGTCCTTTCCCCCCAACCTCCACATTGATACTCAGCTCCATGGCTCTGCCGGCTCCTGGGAGCCGCTCCGGTGGGCAGGTGGAGGAGGTTGGCCTGTGGGCTTTCCAAGCTCTGCAAAGCCACCACATGCCTTGATAGTTTGGATAAGACGGAGCATTTCCCCTCCCTCTTGCCTGAAGAAAGGTTTTGAAGAAATCCCATAATCTCCCTTGGCCTGGAGGTCTGCATGCCCAGCTGGAGCAGTCACCCTGGCGTGAGCAGATCTGCTCTATCAGCTGCAATGACCCCAAACCCCTGTGTCCTGCAGCCCCATGGTGAACACCTCCATGCAGTGCTGTCCCTCTGAACAGAGTGTGTTTAATCGTCTGTTACAGCTGATTTTATTTTGCGAATCAAACTCTTGACAGCACTCTGCAGTCTTGCCCCCTCCTACTCCCTTCCCTTATCTTCGCCCTCCCTTGATCCTGTGGTCAGGATGGGAGGTCAAAGTCTACAGAACAGATAAACTGTGTGTTCCTGTAAGTTGATAAAAAGAAATCTCCAGCACCTATGGCTTCCCAGACTCAAACTTGTCCCCAGCACGCAGGGTCTGGGCGAGCATTAGGGTTTGCCACGATTTCTGATGTGCTGCCAGTCCAGCGATGAAAGTGTTAATCAGACTGGGGCAGCTGCCGTGTTTCCATAAGACACTGAATCACAGTGGCTAAACCCGCGACAGGGCAAACTGGGTCCAAATTCTGTTCAGGCCAGAAACCACTCTCCTGATGTTGGCTTCATCCCACCCGACTTAGACATCTGTGGTGTGGATGCCTCCGGAAGAGCTTCTCTCTTGGTACTCGGTGGAGTCGAGTCAATAAAGTTAATGGAGCTCAAAGAGGGAGTCATCCAACCAAATAAGAGTTTTAATTTTTTTTTCCTGTTTCAGGAAAAGATGAATACTGTCATAGTCCCTGCTGTCAATAAGGGCTGTCTGAGTCCTGGCAGAGGCTTTCCCTCTGAGCCCACGTCCAGCCCAAGGCATCCCAGCCCCATGGGTACGACTAAGAAAGTTGTTTCTTCCTCCTAGGCCTGGTCCCTGCTCTGAGATGGGGTGAAGCTGTGTGCTTGCCAAACCTAAATGCCTAAATCCATCATTTCAATCAACCAACAATCCCTACACCCCGACTCAAAGTCTGTTAGTGTCCATAGGGGTCCTTCTACAGACTTGCCTCATCCACGGATGAGGCCTTGAAGGCTTCAGCTAATTCCTCTTTCCCCAGCATGGCACATCATGGAGCAGCAATATCCACCCCACTGAAGGGAAATGCCTGGCCGATACAGTCAGGATGGTGCCCAAGGGTGAGTTGAGAGGCACTGACAGATCTCTGTGGTGCATGTCATACTCCTCCTGACTCCCTGCCTCATTTTAATAAGTGACTTCGTTTCCCAGGGACTAATATTAACTGAACAAACTATTTAATTTTGCTGATTAATTAACACAGGAAAAAGATCTGACCTTGCTGCGGAGGTAATAATGTTCCTCTTACGGCACCATGAGAGGATGGTTTAATTCTGTGACCCCCAGAGCAGCTTGATCATTACTTCATGTTGAATGTGATCGCGGAATACTCTTTCCTGAGGGGAATGTTGGTGACCCTGGGTGAGCAGAGCACACAAAAAAGGAATTATCTGGTTTATGCAATCAGTAGATCAAGAGATAATAACAGTGCAGAAATGGCATGAAGTACATGCCTGTCTCCATGTACATTAGTCATCCACGTGCCAAGAAGCGAGGATCGGAGGCATCTGGTCTGTCAAAAAGCTGAGTTAAAAGAAAAGCAGAGAAAACTTTGCCTTTTGTTCTCGGATGATCAGAGTGAAGCCACCGAAGACAAAGGGATGAGATGCTTCTAAAACAATGTGAGGTTGCAGCAGGGCATGGAGTCTGTGCTCCTGCGGTTTGGGACCCCATCCGAAGCCCTTGGATTGATTTACAGCCCACTGACCTCTCCTGGGTGTTTTGCTAACCCGAAATGCCTGCAGACAGACGAAGGAGCACAGAGTGCTGCTCAGCTTTTGGTTGACTTTTAGCTGTGAAACAGGGGATCTCCAGTACTGTGCTCTGAAGTACTTGGTGGTGGCAGGGTGTTTTTTGGTGGCACCTCTCTCAGTCAGGGGACTTGTGGTGGCTGTGGCTCAGCACTGGCTGGTCACCATGAGGTCAGTCCTTCAGATAGCCCTCCCAGGGAGCTCAATTGGAGCTCTACAACGAGAGATGAGGTTATAAACCCAGGCACCAATGTGATGGGCTGCATATGCATCCTCAGGAAATAAATTCAGATACTGCAATTGCAATTTCATCTTCTTCTGCAGTCCTTCATTGTCTTTCCATAAGACTAAGAAGAATTTGGTGGCAACTCCTCTTCTCTCTTTCTACATT